>NC_088415.1:41462650-41635150 GCF_034236695.1 Oncorhynchus nerka
AGTGAGGGTTCAGGAAGTCTGTGGTAGGGCAGGCTGTGGTGGGTGCGTGTGTCAGGGTTTTTTTTCTGACCTCATCAGATTAGTCAGTGAGAAGTCCTGGTGTCCTCTTGCCCTACATCCTCTAGACACCATTATAGTAACATCCATGTCTCAGAGCAAGTATTCTCCATGTAGTAAGTCATTGCAGCAGTGTCTGAGCGGTTTGGACACACACTGTCAAACACACTGTATCACTTAAGAGAGCTTGTTATCCCAAGGGGCTTGTTGTGACAGAACATCACAACAAGCTGCTCTCTGGGAACGAGGATGCCTTTTACCCACCGTGACCCCTTGGTGCTCCGGGGATTAAGATGTCTGGATTAACACGGCCAGCAGCCTTCGCAGACGGACTGAATGACTCTCGTTCTTATGATTGATTTCCCAGCAGCCGTCACAAGAAAGGCAACCATGTCCCCCCCAGAGTTCAGCACGCCATTGCCGCCATCACAATCTCTGTTTCTCTATTCAGAGTTGAACTTGTCCCCTTTTTCACGTTGCCACGGTGTTTCCACGGTTGTCCCTTCGGCGTATCCGTAAGACCCCGGTGTGTGTGTGTGTGATCTTCTGTCTGGTTGTCTCCTCAGCCTGTTGTGTCAGTGCGGTGTGACTTCTGACCTGTACCCTTTTGACCTGTCCCCAGCTCGTTGTATCAGCAAGGCCTGGGTGTGTGACGGGGACAGTGACTGTGAGGACAACTCGGACGAGGACAACTGCGAGGCTTTGTTGTGTAAGCTGTCCCACCACGTCTGTGTCACCAACGACTCGATCTGTCTGCCCGTCGAGAAGCTGTGTGACGGCACTGACGACTGTCCCGATGGCTCTGACGAGAAACTCTGTGGTAAGAGCACCGCGCGCGCACTTTCAAACACACACACACACACACACACACTCGCTAACTCTCCCTACCCATAGCTACACCACCTTGGTCAAGGTAGGAATTGCCTCAAACCACACATCTCTATGATTTCTCCTCTCCTCTCTACTCGCCACCCTCCACAGACCTGTGCTCCATAGACAACGGCGGCTGCAGCCACAACTGCTCCATCATCCCTGGGGAGGGCTTCATGTGTTCCTGCCCCCTGGGCATGGAGCTGGGCGCCGACAACAAGACCTGCCACATCATGAACCTCTGCGCCAAGCACCTCAAGTGCAGCCAGAAGTGTGAGCAAGAGAAGAGCAGCGTCAAGTGTTCCTGCTACGAGGGCTGGGAGCTGGAGACCGATATGGAGAGCTGCAAGAGCACTGGTGAGCAGAGGAGAGGGTTGAACTGGTGGTCAGAGAGAGGGGAGAAGGTAGTAGAGAGGTAGAAAATGGATATATAATCTTGTTGGACATCCGATGAGAACCGTGGTTGTTTGTGTGAGTTATGGCGTTTTGTAAATATTGAACTTTGGGTATATCTACCATAAGAACGGAGACCACGATTTAAGACTGTGTGACCTAACAAGGACAATCTCCAGGGCCCCTAAATGATCCCTTCCATATCCCATATTTCTCTACCCCCCCCCCCCCCCCCCAGACCCTTTCAAGCCGTTCATCATCTTCTCCAACCGCCATGAGATCCGTCGTATTGACCTCCACAAGGGAGAGTTCAGCGTGCTGGTGCCTAACCTGAGGAACACCATCGCTCTGGACTTCCACCTCAGCCAGAACACCCTCTACTGGACCGACGTGGTGGAGGACAAGATCTACCGCGGGAAACTGTCCGAGAACGGAGGTGAGGGGGAGCGTGTCCATTTATTCAACTTATTACACTCATTTGGCTCTTTTTTTCGCCGGCTGGTGTTAGCAATTGCTTCGTGTAGAAACTGCCGCACAGGTATTTTCCAGCCCTAAACGCCAGGTTTGGCAATTTACCAGTTAGTTACGACATTCATTTTGATAGTGGAAACTCGGCTTACCCAGCCGTGACGACGCACAATGCCCATATGAACATGGAACAAGAGTAGCCTATTGTGTGTTTTGTACTTGTATACTTCCTATTTCGAAACATAAAAAAAACGGATGTTTTTTTTCCCACGTTTCATTTTATTGTATTAAAAACCAAGCATAGCTTCCCCTCCTCAATTAAGGCCCTTCTCTTGTCTGCCCAATGCATTCGTTTAAGTAGTCTAGACTGTCAATTAAAGGGATTGGCTCCTGAGACCGCTTGGCAATAACTCTAAATCACCAAAGCTTCATTAAAATATCACGTTTTGCGAGGAGTAAAACAGTGAGCCGACATTCCCTTTTTTTAACTACAGTATGCATTGTAGGCAGGCCCACATTTATTTTAGCCGTGCAGGTCCTGTTTTGGAAGTGCCTGAAGACCCCCTTCCGTGATGTAGGCTACGTGTCCATGGCCCGTCATGAAACGAGAGACGAGAACCTCGTGAATACCGGTGAACCTCGTATTCAGAGGTTATCCGTCAGCTGTAGGAATTGCTTGTTTTCTATTTCATAGGTTCAAAACCCAAGCCCTCCCTTAAGGCTACTGTATCCTAGTTTTGTGGCAACAACGTCCGTAGAGCGCTTGAAATTCTGTGGACGTGTGAATGCGATCTGATCTGTGAAAAAGTTTCCCGATTTATGTTCAGAAAACATAGGCCTATTGGGGAGCAGTATCACGATGAGCGGACGTTCTCCCTTTCTCTTTACGTTGGCTCTTTGTCCAGCTCCTGAGGAAAATGTGGATGTGCGTATAACCCTCCATAATCTGCGTTCATTGAATACTATGTACCCACAGGGAGAAATGATAGGTGTGACACAGCCTATTTTAAAACAAGAATTTGATTAGAAATATTTGTTCTCTTTTTAAGGCCTCATCAATAATGTCTTTAATCTTGCTTATTGACAGTGTTTGGCATGTCCGTGCTCAGCCATATTTACATTAGGCCTAGCTTCTATGTCCGTGTGAATGCTATTGAAGCCGTGTAATTACTGAAACCCATTTGCAGTCCACGTTGTTCCAACCTATTTAATAAATATGGGATAGTCGACATGTTTGTTTCTGCAAGCTGTTTAACAAAGTATAACGGACTAACATTGGACTTGGAGTTGATTCCCAGACAATACATAAAATGGTGTAAATGCACAACCTTGACGCAACCACATATTTTGCCGTGGAGCACATTCTAAAGGGCCAAGCCTCGACACACCCAGGACGTGTTTACTCGTCAAAACCCAGCCCTTCCACGCCAATGCCTGCAAGTGCGCCGATTTAATTGTAATAGTGAAAACATTTAGAACTTAAAGCACTACCGCCTGAGCTTAGGTTTACGGCTGGGTTTGTTCAAATAGAGCCCATGACGTGACAGTCAATACAAACTGAAATCCAAATATCAATGGATCAGGGGACAACAACAACAAAAAAAGAATGGGATCTTAAAGATATGCTGTGACGATGACTGCTGTCACACAGAGACCAGGGTGGTGGCAGGAGATCTTTCTGGAAAACCCATCACTAATGTGTCGGAAGGTCTGCTTGGTCTTGCGTCAGCCAACATAGAAAGGGCTTCGAATTAGAAAGCGTCTGGAAATTGAGTAGAAAGGACCGCGTTGTTTCCTCTTTAGTCTGAGGACAAACAGAAATGAGTTACAAAGTTTGCACTTTCTCTGAATGTACTTCCCTCGTACAACAGTGTTGTCTCAGGGTAGAGCCTCGCCTGTCAAATCTAGTCTAGATGTATATTAATGTCCCCAGCATAAATCCCCCAGACAGGTCACAGCTGGCCCGTGTTCTCCCCCCAATGCCCCAACCTCAGACCCCTACCACCCCACCCCCAACCCCAGGTCTGTTGGCCAATCAAGGGTGTGTTCCCAGAATCCCACAGAAGAAATCCAGAGACACACACACACACACACACAGAGAGAGAGAGAGAGAACGACGGAAGGCTTTGTCTCTTCAAATTTGTCTCACCACTCCTTTGCGTGACTGCAGCCACCCTGGGGCAGAGCAACAGACACACATACTGTGGTGTAGCGTAGGAACCAGCGTATTCCATTAGTCCCTGTTCCCAGGCCCCCACCCACGCCTCTAACCCTCTTAAAAACAACCCTCCCTCCACCATAAATCAGCTTCTGCTGATTTAAGATCTTTCCGTGTTTAGTTGTAGGGCCGGTACAAAAGCAGGATCGCCATAGTATCGTGGCAAAGGGAACAAATGAACGGATTTAACTTCTTTAGGAAAACGGGCCTAATGTTGGAAACAAACATCATGTTGTCATCCGGAGTCACGTTTGTTTTCCAAGCCATAGCGCACAATATTTTCCCAAACAGCAGGTTTTGTTTTTAAAGGACCAAAGAGTTTGCGATGCTTTGTGTTTTCATTTTTGCCATGGACAAAAAACATTGCGACGCTGGTTTCGCCACAGGGTCAAACATGCCAACAACAACAACAACAAAAGGTTTCCTCCCTACACACACAGACACACACATACACAGCCTCCCCACCCTCCCCAGGCAAAGCCAACTGTGGTTCCAGCAGTATAACAACAACCAAGCTGTGAAGAGGCCCTCTCCCTCTCATGCTGTAATCTAATGACTGTTGGAAGGCCATGTGAAGGACTCCACAGAATCATCAGCTGTCCACCATTACTGCATTGCTTTCATCGGGGTGCCAGGTTTTTCCGGGAACTGTGTGTGTGTCTGTGCGCGCGCGTGCGTGCGTAGGTGGTTTTTTTTTTCTCTCAAAAGTTTCCCAGAAGTCACCACCTTCGTTCTGCCATTGTTAGCAAATTGTTGCTGGAAATCCCACAGTGGTAAGCAGTGCGTGCCATGCCACTGACCTGATTCAGGTTCCACAGAGAAGGAATCCCAAACAGTCCGCTCAGTTTGTCAGCGGTTTGTTACAGCGAAGCGGGTGCCGCTGCTGGATAGAGTTAGTCTGTAACTGCTGTCCTTTGCCATGAACTAGACAGACATGTTGCATTACGCCAGCAAATATTGCCCCGTTTTGCAAAAAAAGTGGCCTGGTCCACTGTGTCCCATTTCTGTCACGTCCATTATAAGAGAGGAGTTTGACCTATCGGATCAGGTTATTTCCTTCCATTTCCGTCTTACTAGTTTTTTGTCTGTGTGTTGAGGTCAGTGATGGGAGTGTCAAACAAATCTAGAATTTCCCAAATGCAAGGCCTTAACCCAGCCATCTCCCTCCGACCCCTGTCCTCCTCACAGCTCTGACCACCTTCGAGGTGGTGATCCAGTATGGCCTGGCCACTCCAGAGGGTCTGGCTGTGGACTGGATAGCAGGGAACATCTACTGGGTGGAGAGCAACCTGGACCAGATCGAGGTGGCCAAGCTGGACGGAACCATGAGGACCACTCTGCTGGCTGGAGAGGTGGAGCACCCCCGGGCCATCGCCCTGGACCCCCGAGACGGGTGAGAATGAAACTATTGAACCACCACGGTGACCGATACCATACCACAGATACTATAGAACTGGAAATAGTAGGTCATATACAAGCAATGGTACTCTGATATAACTTCTGTATATAACTGTAAAAAAAAAATATATATATATATAGATAATCCCCCTTCACATATTCAGACACTGTGTGAATGACTACCGCTGAATATTCATGAATTTGTCTCTCTCTCCCTTTTTTGTTCTCGTTGTCTTCCTCTGTTGTCAGTATTCTGTTCTGGACGGACTGGGATGCCAGTCTGCCCAGGATCGAGGCAGCATCTATGAGCGGTGAGGCCAGGAGGACCATCCACAGAGAGACTGGCAGCGGTGGCTGGCCCAACGGACTGACTGTGGACTACATGGAGAGACGCATTGTATGGATCGACGCCAGGTACTGTTGCTCTCCTTACCGCGCGCACGCACACACACACACACACACTCACCCAGACGCACACACACACACACACTCACCCAGACGCGCACACACACACACACACACACACACACACACACACACACACACACACACACACTCACCCAGACGCACTCTCCCCAGGTCTGATGCCATCTACTCTGCTCTGTATGACGGCTCTGGTCTGATCGAGGTGCTGAGGGGTCATGAGTACCTGTCCCACCCCTTTGCGGTCACCATGTACGGAGGAGAAGTGTACTGGACAGACTGGAGGACCAACACCCTGGCCAAGGCCAACAAGTGGACCGGCAACAACGTAACCGTGGTCCAACGCACCAACACACAACCCTTCGACCTGCAGGTGTACCATCCCTCTAGACAGCCCCAAGGTAGGTGGCACGCACACAAATCATCAACGCGGACACAAACAAGTCACCCCACACTTTCCAGCTGTCTCTCACTGCTAACTGGACAGTGACACACCAAAGGGCAGGACTGCAGAGAGGTTACACTCCAGACCTCCTGAACCCAAACACGCCAATCCTCTGGGACGCCTAACCGTCACTACTGTGTGCTGCGTTGCCTCCATGTTCTACGAGACGTAGTGTAGTTTCTAACACCTTGTAGATACACACACACACACACACACACACACTGTGGATCATAAAGGCCCCCACTGCAGTATTTGGCCTTTCAGACTGGACTTACAGGCTCTTACTCTGAGATGCTTTCTGGATACGGGCCCTGATCTGAGGCTAAGGGAAACAGAGCTGAGGTCTCACTGGCCAGTTGATTGACAGCATCCCCCAGTCCCTCTGACACCGATGGGGAAACAAACCATGCCTGACGATGACTGACTTGATGCCTATCTGTGTCTCGCTCTGTCCTCTGCTCCCTCTAATACTCGATCCCTATCTGCCGACCGCTCCCTTCACTCAGTCTCCAGCGCGATGCTCTGTGATGGAAGTGTTTTACTAATTGAATCAAATAATAGCTTTATTTTTATATTTTACATTTGCCTTGGTCGAAATTGAATAAGAATCGAGTCGATGGAACATGGTCGCAGTGGACCCAGATCTCTTTCATTTAAACATTTCTTGGTCCTCTCCCTCAGCTCCTAACCCTTGTGCCACCTCTGATGAGCAGAGCCCCTGTTCTCACCTGTGTTTGATCAACTTCAACCAGACGTTCTCCTGTGCCTGTCCTCACCTCATGAAGCTGCAGGCTGACAAACGCACCTGCAAAGGTAGGAACACACACACACACACACACACTCTCTCAGAGGGCTGAATGGTGACCAATGGGTCGACATTTGCTGTAATTTAGAAACACCCAATCGGACGACTGTCTTACTAATGGTTTTTAGTTCAGCCGCTCTTGGATATGCTCAAATACTGCCTTTTTGTAGTTTCTGGATCGTAACCCTTCCCCTGTACCCCCCTTGTCTCTTCCATTCTCTCTCCAGAGTCTCGCCAGTTCCTGCTCTATGCCCGCCAGATAGAGATCAGGGGAGTGGACATAGACAACCCCTACTATAACTACATCATCTCCTTCACCGTGCCAGACATAGACAACGTGACCGTGGTGGACTATGATGCCGTGGAGCACCGGATCTACTGGTCAGACGTTCGAACCCAGACCATCAAGAGAGCCTTCATCAACGGCACCGGAGTGGAGACCGTGGTGTCTGCTGGTAGGATGACCGCTCTTTCAAATACTCTAATGCTAATTAGTTTATTGAATCTATAGGTAACTGCCAAAATAAAGGAAACACCAACAGTGTCTTAATAGGGCTTTGGGGCACCACGAGCCAGAACAGCTTCGATGCGCTTTGGCGTTGATTCTACAAGTGTCTGGAACTTTATTGGAGGGATGCGACACCATTCTTACACAATAAATTCCATCACTTGGTGTTTTGTTGATGGGGGTGGAAAACGCTGTCTCAGGCACCGCTCCAGAATCTCACATAAGTGTTCAATTGGGTTGAGATCTGGTTGACTGAGACCACACACACACACACACACACTGAGAACTCTTCTTCTAGCCATGGTAGCCAAAATAATGGGCGGCTGGGCATATTTATCCACGACCCTAAGCATGATGGGATGTTAACTGCTTAAAAAACTCAGGAACCACACCTGTGTGGAAGCACCTGCTTTCCATATACTTTTTATCTATCGTTTACTCGTGTTTCCTTCATGTTGGCAGTTAGTTACCTGTCGTTAGTGGTTTAGTTAAATTTGCCTGTATGTGTGCTTGTTTTTCAGACCTGCCCAACGCCCATGGTCTGGCAGTAGACTGGGTGTCTAGGAACCTGTTCTGGACCAGCTATGATGCCAATAAGAAGCAGATCAACGTGGCCAGACTGGACGGATCCTTTAAGAACGCTATTATCCAGGGCCTTGACAAACCCCACTGTCTGGTCCTGCACCCTATACTGGGGTGAGTACACACACACACACACACACACTGGAGTAGGAATGGAGTTTTCGAATAACACGACGACAGCAAAAGAACGTTGACGTTTTCACGGTGATTTCAGTGACCGTCAAACCAAGCTTAACGTGTAACAACGGGGTCGTGTGTTTGTCCTTCTGCAGAAAGATGTACTGGACTGATGGGGACAACATCAGTATGGCCAACATGGATGGCAGTAACCGTACCATGCTCTTCACCAATCAAAAGGGCCCTGTGGGTGAGTGGGTGAACACCAACACTCTAGTGTACAACAATGCTGAGCAAGTGGGAAAAAGTGAGAGTCAATGTGCGTGAGAGTGCGTGCTTGAGTGTGTGAGTATTGTTTGTCCGTACCATGTCATGCTTTTTCCCCGCCCTGTTCAGAGAAATGAGTCATTGAAGTCGCTTGCATTGTTTACCGTAAGTTCATGTGGCAGTACCGTGTTTGACCACTAGATGCCGCTGTTCCTGCTATATATACCACCTCACTACTTTATCCATTATGCTGGTCTCCTGTGCTTATTAAATAGATCACCACATTTCCTTCACAATTTTGTGTCGACAACCAATAGATTTAGCTCATCATGAAAATAAATTGGGTGGCCACCCTCACAATTCAAGTCCTCCGTGAAAACAATTCAGTTTGTCAGTTTCTCTTGCGCTTAATCTGTGTCCCAAGAAACGACCCCGTTGTGTACGGTTCCCTTCAGGATAGGTCTGGATTAGTTACTGTTAGGCCTTTCCTGGTGAACAAGCAAACCATTAGGCTGCATCCGTTTGAATGGTTTCAGTGTTATGTTCTTCAATGGTAAAAAGCACCTGTTTCCAACTACAGACAATATTTTGGAGCAGTCAGAGAATGTGGGTGTAGTTATATGTCCCCTTTCTGTCCCTGCCAGGCTTTTCTATAGACTTACGGCACAGAGGGAGTGTTATCTGTCCTGTTTGTCCCCTTCAGACCTGTCTGAAGACTATGACGTAGGCTGTGTGAGTGAACGAGAGAGGTCTGACTGGGGATCGTGTTGTGCTAACTATATCCTACAGGCCTGTCTATAGACTACGACCGTGAGCAGCTGTACTGGGTCAGCTCAGGGAACGGCACCATCAGCCGCTGTCAGATGGACGGCTCGGGCCTGGAGGTCCTGGACGGGGTCAAACCAGGCAGGCTGACCAAGGCGTCCGCTCTGGCCATCATGGGTAAGGCGGAAACGAAGCTACACTGAAATTAGTTCTTTATAATCCGCGTTGCCCTGTGGGTTAGCTACTGCTACTGTGTTAGTGTTATCTGTGAAACCGTTGGTTTTGTTGTCTATTGTGTCTGTCGAGTCTGGAATTAAATGCCGTTTGAATCCGAAAAAGCTTTATTGCCCATTAATATGATTTGCCTAACTTTAAGCAATCACCTTTCTAGTCTCAACTTAACCAATCACATTTGTTTCTGCCCTCAGGGGGAAAAATATGGAATCAGGGAAAACTCTGCAACATCGTGTGAAACACCCATTTTAAACAATTGTGTTGCCTGTGGTACTGAATGTCTATGCTGTGTGTGTAGGTGACAAGCTGTGGTACTGTTGTGTGCCTGTGGTACTGAATGTCTATGCTGTGTGTGTAGGTGACAAGCTGTGGTGGGCCGACCAGGGGACAGACCAGATGGGGACGTGTGATAAGAGTGACGGGGGGAACTGGAAGGTGCTGCGAAACAACACCTCTCCTATGATGCACATGAGAATATACAACGAGAGCCTGCAGACAGGTGCAGGTAGGACGTCGCACTAGTTGTCACACCTACCCTGTCCCGCTTTCCGACTTACCTGGGTGAAGCTCCGACGAGTTAACGAACGAGAAACAAGTGAGTTTTCATTATTGTTTGGCTGTATTTTTGTTCCCCCTCTGTTGTCCCAGGCATCAACCTGTGCAGTAATAACAATGGAGACTGTTCCCAGCTGTGCCTGCCCACCTCCTCTAGCACCAGAGCCTGTATGTGTACTGCAGGCTACAGCCTTAAGAGTGGACAGCAGTCCTGCGAGGGTAAGAGACCGCACACACACACACACACACATTTTGAAACACTTTATTCAAATCCACAAATCGCGGTACGTCGCAAAGGGATTCAAAGGGTCACAGGCACTTGGACAGTCGTGGATATAGAAGCAACTCATCCTCTAATATGGCCTTGCCGTGTAGAATATACAGAGAAATCCTACTGTAACAGCAGCGTTTAACTTTCTGTCCTCCCTCTCCAGGTATGGGCTCCTTCCTGCTCTACTCGGTACATGAGGGAATTCGAGGAATCCCCCTGGACCCGTCTGACAAATCTGATGCTCTGGTGCCCGTGTCTGGCACCTCGCTGGCTGTGGGCATCGACTTCCACGCCGGTGAGTGTACTGCTTGTGGGCCAACCAAAATCTCGAAACAGGAGTTTTGGTTTGAGGATCAAGTCACCTGAGTGTTAATGTGTCGTCACGCCAACCGTACTGCAAAGATGTTTCCCCGCTGTACCTGCCTACGGTCTTCCAAGTAACAAATATTATCCAGAGCAATTAGGGTTGCAGCAGATTCCCCCCCACCCACCACCGAGTCGCTCCGGGATTCGAACCGGCGACCTTTTGGTTACGGTCTCAATGCTCTTAACTGCTAGGCTATCTATTTTAGTAGGACTTTATTTTGCTAACGGTAATGATTATTGTATCCGGTTACGAACGGTCATCACTTCTGTCTCGTAGAAAATGACACGATCTACTGGGTGGACATGGGACTGAGCACCATCAGCCGAGCTAAGCGAGACCAGACGTGGCGGGAAGACGTGGTGACCAACGGCATCGGCAGGGTGGAGGGCATCACTGTGGACTGGATCGCAGGTCAGAGAACAACCAGAACCGCAACCACATACACACGCAGGGACTCGCATACGCACACACACACTGACTCCTCCCATCCGCCCCCTGTCAGGTAACATCTACTGGACAGACCAGGGCTTTGACGTCATCGAGGTGGCCAGACTCAATGGATCCTTCTGCTATGTGGTCATCTCCCAGGGCTTGGACAAGCCCCGCGCCATCACTGTGCACCCAGAGAAAGGGTATGTAGTTGGGGCTGGGACTAGGGATTGGGTGTCTGTGTGTACCGTAGTGCTCTGTGTGTCTTAACATGGTTACTTATAGGTTGTTATTAGTCCAGCAACCAGTTATGTTTGCATTTTGATTAATAATTACAGGCAGTAGCTTGTCATATGATGGGGAAACTGTACATTTTTGCCTTCAAACTCATATGAGTGTGTGTGTGTGTCTGCGTGTGTGTGTGTGTGTCTGCGTGTGTGTCTGCGTGTGTCTGCAGGTATCTGTTCTGGACAGAGTGGGGCCAGGTCCCCCGTATAGAGAGGGCCCGTCTGGATGGCTCTCAGAGATTAGTCCTGGTCAACTCCAGCATCATGTGGCCCAACGGAATCTCCATCGACTACAGGGTACAGTCCACACACACATACACGCGCGCGCATCCATCTTTCAGATTCACGCACACCCAGCGTTTTTTCCTTTTTAGAAACGGGTTTGAGTAAACGGGTTTGAGTCTGATTGTGTGTGTAGGAGGGGCTGCTGTACTGGTGTGACGCGCGGACCGACCGGATCGAGCGCATCAACCTGGAGACGGGAGAGAACCGAGAGGTGGTGCTGGTCAACAACAACATGGACATGTTCGCTGTGTCCGTCTTCCAGGGCTACATCTACTGGAGCGACAGGTGAGCTGCCTGCTGCCCCCGTCACCTCCTCGGGCTCGGTTTAACCCTTCAATATGCTACCCTGCTACGGTATGCCTGATTTACTCGACGAATGAGCATTGGCTCCTTTTTAAGGAGCGTAGGCCATAGACGAACAGTTTCCCCACATTCTTATGCCGTCCTGCCGTTTACCAGACTTCGATTCCCATGGCGTGAGTGTCGTTTAATAGAATT
Source organism: Oncorhynchus nerka (assembly GCF_034236695.1). Taxonomy (NCBI): domain Eukaryota; kingdom Metazoa; phylum Chordata; class Actinopteri; order Salmoniformes; family Salmonidae; genus Oncorhynchus; species Oncorhynchus nerka. The sequence continues at coordinate 41,474,893 of NC_088415.1, forward strand.
TGTGTTTGTTTTTACCTCCGAGCCTGTTTGAGCGTGACTGACTAGTGTTTTGTTTTGCCGTGTCGGACCAGGACTCACGCCAACGGTTCCATCAAGAGAGGCAACAAAGACAACGCGACGGAATATGTGTATCTGAGGACCGGCATCGGTGTACAACTAAAGGACATCAAGGTCTTCAACAGGGACCGGCAACAAGGTAAGGACTTTTAAACCCCTAAGAGAAACCCACAGAGAACATGTGTGGCAGGGTTGGGATCCGTTTCATTTTAAATCGGTCAACGCGGGAGTTTAATTGACACTTCAAATGAAAAGTTATCTTAACAAGGATTTTTAATTCCCTTCCTGGATTGTCTGAAGTGGAATTCCCTCTAACCCTGGTGTGCTTGTTTTAAGTTGTGTGAGACTGATGTGACTATGCGACTGACGTGCGTGTGCTCTCCCTCAGGCACCAACGTCTGTAAAGACAACAACGGCGGCTGCGAACAGCTCTGCCTGTACCGCGGCAACGGGGAGCGAACGTGCGCCTGCGCACACGGCATGCTGGCCGAGGACGGCCGCGGCTGCCGCGACTACGACAGCTACCTGCTCTACTCGGAGCGGACCATTCTGAAGAGCATCCACCTGTCAGACGAGACCAACCTGAACGCCCCCATCAAGCCCTTCGAGGACCCGGAGCACATGAAGAACGTCATCGCTCTGACCTTTGACTCCCGCGGGGGAGGGGGGAGGGGAGCCAATCGGATCTTCTTCAGTGACATCCACTTTGGAAACATCCAGCAGATCAACGATGACGGATCAGACCTCAAGACGGTGGTGGAGAGTGAGTATTAACGTTGACGCTGTTTATGTCCCGCTGTCCGCAAGAGGCAAAACATTCTGGCGGATCCTCTCAACGGAGGATCGCGTGGAATTGGCCGTTTTAGCTGGGCGTTCACGCACTCGTACACGTGTGGGTATTTAATCCGCTTGTGCTATTAAAAAAACAGGAAGAAAGCAAATGGCCTCAGCTGAGGTAATTGTGTTTATTGAAATGAGGTTGTGAGGTTGACCGATCTTATTCAAATCAAACATGTTGCCCCACTGTCCATAGAGGGGTCCATAGTGGTCCTTAAATGAACCATAGAAAGTTCAGTGTCCATCATTAAAGCTCTACAGAATATCTGTTAAGTATCCACAGAATGTCCATAGACCTTTCATAGTAACCCTTAGAATCCGGGTAAGGGTAGGGTTGGCGTATCCAGCTCCACAGGGTTGAAGGGCCGCACCATGTCCCTACCCCTGAACACCCCCGGGCACCCTGCCGTACACCCCCTGCAACCCTCCCATCTCTCCCGGCCCAAGTCCATCAGATCCCTCCTGAACTTATTGGACATGAACACGTAGAGGACGGGGTTAACCACCGTGGCTGAAGACGCTAGTAGACGGATGAAGATTGCTATGGAGCGGTAGCTGGAGACACCAGAGATCTTGACCCCTGTGAGGGAGAGAGCGAGAGGGATAGAAGTTTAATCCAGTCTACAATATTACAACAATTGAAAAGACAATACAACAGATTATTGTGGTACCCAAGAGGGAGAACATGAGGCCGTAGGAGGGCAGCCAGCAGAGGGTGAAGACCAGCACCAGCAGCGCTGACGTGTGGGTCACCTGTGGGTCACAGAAGTAAACAGAACATTAGAATACATGGAGGTAAAACTAGAAACGACACTAGAATGGATCACGGATATCCCGGCAACATGACGACAGGACGGCGGCCACCTTGGTCAGGTTACCTGGCTTTGGTAGCGCTCCAGCTGGGGGGCACGTCCCGACACTCTCGTCTGGCGCAGGAAGCAGTAGATCTTGGCGTACATCATCACAATAACCCCCAATGGTATCGCGAAGGCAAACAGGAACAACGCCGTGCTGTACACCAGCTGACTGAGGCCGCCCAGGAAGGCGAAGCAGTGTAACGCGCTGGACACCGCCACCGTGCGGAAAGCAAACTGCGGAGCTGCCAGGGCTACGGCGGGAACCCAGAGGAGCGCCACGGTCAGTTTGAGGCGGCTGTGCATGCGAGAGCGGAAGGACCAGGCGGGGTGGACCACAGTCAGGTAGCGGGTCACGGCGAGCGCAGCCAGCGTGAAGACTGAGGCGGAAGAACAGGCCACACCCAGGAAGCTGACGACCTAATAATCAGCATAACACAATTGTAGAGCATATTTCTCTTACCCAAGGCACTATACAACATGATCCTAAAAATACTGTTGAAGCTCTAAGTAAGGAAGTACATAAAAATACTGTTGAAGCTCTAAGTAAAGGAAGAACATAAAAATACTGTTGAAGCTCTAAGTAAGGAAGTACATAAAAATACTGTTGAAGCTCTAAGTAAGGAAGTACATAAAAATACTGTTGAAGCTCTAAGTAAGGAAGTACATAAAAATACTGTTGAAGCTCTAAGTAAGGAAGTACATAAAAATACTGTTGAAGCTCTAAGTAAGGAAGTACATACAAATACTGTTGAAGCTCTAAGTAAGGAAGTACATAAAAATACTGTTGAAGCTCTAAGTAAGGAGGTACATAAAAATAAATAAAGTGTATCCCTAGTCAAAGAATGAAAAGATGGAGGGATGAAGGACCTTGCAGAGGAAGCTGCCGAAGGGCCAGGAGCCCAGGGCGATGGCCGCGGTGTGGAAGGGTAGGCAGAGCAACAGCAGCAGGTCAGCAGCACTCAGAGCCAGCAGCAGGGTGTCTGTCCCATGAGGAGGCTTTCCACCTACACACACGACCACGGTGGAACAAATTATGATCTTTTTTTTTTCACGCTTTCAATGTGTCGTCCTCTGGGGCTCTTTTTTTTTTTTTAAGACTTTCTAACTGTACAAAATTTGTACCCCAAAAATCTATCAATCACCTCGCCTCCTGCGGCCGGCCAGGATGGAGATGACTAGGCAGTGGCCCGCCAGGCCTGTCACCAGGATGAGGCCGTCCAGCATGGGCACCAACAACTTCGTCATCTCGGTCCCGTCTGTCCCATTGCCCTGGCCCCCACCACTACTACTGTTACACAAAGCTCCCACATCACTATTGTTCATCAGCAGCATTTCACCACAGCTCTTTGTTGCCAAGCACATTTGAATTCTATTCTATTCTGTCCTCCATAGACACACACACGGCGGCGCTGATATAACAGACTACTAATTATCACTAATTTTGATAGTCCTTATAACTACTGTCTGATAATTAGGTGACATAACAGTAACACTGTCTCTGACACTCGTCCCCAACGCCCCTCCTCCCAACGTACCCTCTCCTACTGTAAAACCTTATCACTCGTAACCACATTGGCACTTCCAACACGACGACTGACAGGTTCACTGACACGCTCCCGTTGACAGGCAGCAGCTAACTGAGCAGTTAAGGTCTTTCATGCTCAGGAGCGTGTGAACAATGCATCGGTGTCTGGGCGGTTCTTCCTTGTCTCGAATGCAGTTGAGATTCCTTTATGTTTCCACAGCTTAGACGATGTGACAATCTTTGTCCGGGCGCTTTCTATTGGACAAGAATGCCGCATCGATTTCTGTTGTTTAGTTTCTACGGTCTCTGGCCAGAACACCCAACAAGACTATAATCTCGTAGAATCAGGGGCGTAGTAGTGCACTCCAGACTTCCAAAACAAGTTTTAATGATCCAAGTTTGCACACAAATACTTCTTCTTAGAGACTATGACATTGAGAGGAGGGGTCCACTCCTGACCCTGGCTGCAACTGGCTGTGTTCCATATCAGCTCCCCCCAAAAAGTTGGTGATTTAAAGAAAAAAATGTCTATCCAGTCTCTTCCTTTAATGTTGCATTGATTTGTTGAAACCAAGCAACACTATGATACAAAGGAGTGGCTGTCGCTGCCTGCCGTCTCAGGTGCCATTTAAAAGCAGTCAATTCTACTTGAAGCTAAGTGCCTCGCTGCGGTGCCTGTGGTGTTGTCGTCCGCTATGAGGTTCATTCAGCTCTCCTGCCTGCCTGGCCACAGATTCAGATTCCTCGGGTAGCTAGAGGAGAGGCGGAACAACCAGGAACGCGAGAGAAGGAGCGAAGACACACAAAAAAAGAGGACACAATTAAAGACGAGGGAGAAAGAGAGGGCTTTGTTGTTCTTGAGAACGATACTCCCTGTTCGTCTGTCGGATAGGTAATGTTGTCAGTAACAGCCCGCTTCTCGTTTAACTACTGTTTGAACAGGGGCTGAGATAGGAGCGGGGAGGAGGAGGGGGAGTCACCGAGGTGTTTCTGATTATAAGTAACAGCAGAATGGTTCAGAACACACTAACCCTGGCAGGTACATCACATTTGTATAGCTCTACTGACTAACCAGTTGTTTGCTAGCGTCCTGGCCAACATCCTCCTTTATGTTTGCCCTTGTCACTAGGAATTTCAAGGATGGAGAATATCGACTGTGGCTTGGATGCCAACTTAGCAGAGTTCTGGTTGGTTAGCTTTAAACGCTGGCCTCTGCTGTGCAGGGATGTTTTGCCTGTTCTTGCTGTCGTCCCTCTCTGCTACAGTTTGACTGCTTGTCTTTAGGTGCACAAAGATTTCCAGCCCTCCTCCGTCCACCTTCAACACCTGGGAGAAAAAGAACTCGTTGTTGACTTTTGACCATGAGCAAACAGTTACATGGAGTGTCCAGGCTTTTATTATTGAGCAGTTGCTGTCGTAAAAAAATGTACCGTGGCGTGACGCCAGCAGATGCTGCGACCTTGAAAGAGTTTTACAGGGGATTGTGTTTGGGTGACCTCTCCTCTGTCGGGTGTCACACAGCTACTTGAGTCAGAAAAGGGTTTCGGTATCCTGAAATGGAAACTGTAGAGGGAGAAGGTGTGTGTGTGTGCGTGTGTTCTGTGTTCTGGTGTCTTTTTTAAATGTTCTTCCTGGATAACAAGTCACCATGCATAACAGGGTCTGTGGGGAGAGGAGCGGAGTGTGTGCAGGCAGTCAGCCATGAAATGACAGGATGATACCGAGCAGCAGGTCCTTCACTCGAAGCACTGTACCATTTGTCCTTTCTTCTCTCGCTTGCTTTTCTCCTTTCTTCTCTCTCTCTTCCCGTCATTTCTTTCCTCCTTTCTTTTCTCTGTTCTTTCTTCTCTTTTCTCGTCATTTTTTTCCTCCTTTCTTTTCTCCTTTCTTCTCTCTTTTCTCGCCGTCTTTCTCTCTCCCCTCTCTCTCTCTTTTTCCTCACAGCTTTTTTCCATTCGACAGCTGATTTGGATGGACGTGCCCATATAAGAACCTTTCCCGTTGCCATTTAACAACTACCTTCCTGGAAAGTTGACCATGCTTGCAACCTATTCCATCATTTAATGATAATTCATGATTTTAGAGTTGAATTCACCCCTTAAAGGACCTTTTGTAGAGAGGTTTGCTCCCTTTGCCAATACTACATACATTGAAATGTTTCCTTCGTTCTTTCTGCCGTAGTTGTGTGGACTTGCTTCCTTCTCAGCAGGCGGTGCTCTTTCATTGGCTCTCTTGGTCCGTTTGCTTGAGACCCACCAAGGTCCGTGACAGTAGTATTGACTGTGACTGTGACCACTACACTAAAGGACGACAGGGTGCTGAAAACGGAATCATGTCCTGTCCTGTTTCCTCCTGTACTGTCCCAGTCCCTCAATAGGGCCTATACCTCTACTGACTGTCTTTCCCCCTCTGTGTTCTACCCCCCCCCCCACCCCACCCCAGATGTAGGCTCAGTGGAGGGTTTGGCGTACCACCGTGGCTGGGACACCCTCTATTGGACCAGCTACACCACCTCCACCATCACCCGTCACACGGTCGACCAGAGCCGACCGCAGGCCTACGACCGCAACACCGTGGTCACCATGTCTGGAGACGACCACCCCAGGGCCTTTGTACTGGACGAGTGTCAAGAGTGAGTGGCAGCGATGTTCTATTGTGTGTATATAATATATATTTTTTTATGTAGAATTTGAAGGAGTGTGAATGACTTTTGAAAGCCACTGACAACAACTACTAGATTTGAATTGACGGATGAAATGTCAAACTGTAGCTGTTTGGTCAGTTTTATTAGTCTGTTACTGGAGCGGTTTATGCGTTGACTCCATTACTTTGTCTTTCTGCCGTTATGGTCTGTTTGTTTTATGTAACGGACCATTTTCCCAAGCTATTTCTAACTCGCCCTTTACTTCCTGTTGTCCTCGTCTTACTAGTCTGATGTTCTGGACCAACTGGAACGAGCAGTCCCCCAGTATCATGCGTGCCAGTCTGTCTGGTGCCAACGTGCTGGTGATCATCGGTAATGACATCCGCACCCCCAACGGCCTGGCCATAGACCACCGCGCTGAGAAACTCTACTTCTCCGACGCCACGCTGGACAAGATCGAGCGCTGCGAGTACGACGGCAGCAACCGCTACGTGAGTCACCTCCGTTACCTGTGTCAACTCTTGTTACCGTGGCGACTTCTTGGGACGGTGTTGACGCCAGCCGCCCGTGGACTCCCAAGGGTCTGCGGTTGTGTTCTCTTGTCTAACCGTTTAAAAAAAAATTGTTCTGAATCGTTATCGAAATAACATCTCTAATACTTTTGGTTGTTTGAAGACGAGCCGCTTTTCTTACCAACCATGTGACTCCTCCTCCTCTCCCCCCACACACACACACACAGGTGGTTGTGAAGAATGAGCCGGTGCATCCGTTCGGCCTGGCGGTGTATGGAGACTACATCTTCTGGACTGACTGGGTCCGCAGGGCCGTGCTCAGGGCCGACAAGTTTGTGGGCAGAGACATGAGGTTGCTGAGAAATGACATCCCCCAGCAGCCAATGGGAATCATCGCTGTGGCCAACGACACCAACAGCTGTGAGTGATGGAACTTGTGGTGAAGGGGGGGTCGTTTATGCTGACGAACTGCCAATGGAGTCCAACGTCGTCTTAGATGGCTTCAAATTGGCACGCTTAATGGTGTCCATGCCGATATTACACAGGGCTACTGTACAGTTTCAGTATTTAAAGGCTATTGCGAGTACATTTAATTGATTTTGATTCTACCAGGTGAGTTCTCTCCCTGTCTGATCAACAACGGGGGCTGTCAGGACCTGTGTCTGCTCACCTCGGACGCGAGGGTCAACTGTAGTTGCCGTGGAGACCGCAGACTCCTGGAGGACAACTCCTGTTCGGGTGAGAAGGGGTGGGGGCCCGGGGACATTGTCAGTCAATAGGTTCTCGTTAAGGGGGGTCACGGTCTAGGTTAGGATACGCATGGTGCTGACGGTCTCTGTCTCTCCCCTACTACTGTAGCTCTGAACACGTCGTGTGGCAGTGTGGACGACTTTGAGTGTGGCAACGGGGACTGCATCAACTACAGCCTGACCTGTGACGGCATGGCCCACTGCAAGGACAAGTCAGACGAGAAACAGTCGTACTGCGGTGAGTCTGTGTGCGTGTGTCTTTTTTTTTGGGGGGGGGGTCATACTGTATTGGTCATAGTAAGGCAGCTAGAGCTGGTCTTCCTCTCTGCAGCGAACCGGCTGTGTAAGAAAGGCTACAGGCGCTGTATCAACGGCCGCTGCATCGGCCACATGTTCTGGTGTGACGGGACTGACGACTGTGGAGATCACTCCGACGAGCTGCCCTGCAACAGTAAGTAGTGTGTGTGTGTGTGTGTGTGTGTGTGTGTGTTTGCGTCCGCGTGACTATACCCGTTCTAATGCGTGTGCGTTTTCCAGTGACCCTCTGCAAAGTCGGAGAGTTCCAGTGTCGAGATGGAAGCTGCATCTCCAACACCAGCCGGTGTGACCAGGTGGTCAACTGTGAGGACGCCAGTGACGAGATGAACTGCTGTAAGTCTACAGGCCGTCTCTGACGTGTCGGATATCTGTGAAGAAAGGTCATTTTTAGCTCAGTAATGGCGTACGGAGGCGTCTGCCGTGGCTAGTGCGTCCGTTTTGAACGCATCCCCCATCGGGGCACATACGACTATGATGAAAAGTATTGCCATTTCATCCCCCACCCCGTGTTGAACGTATGATGAAAACCTAACGGATGTTCATTGCCATTTCCTCCCCAGTGCCAACTGACTGCTCCCGCTACTTCCGTCTGGGGGTGAAGGGGGCGACCTTCAAGAGCTGTGAGAGGACCACGCTGTGCTACCTGCCTTCCTGGCAGTGCGACGGCAACAACGACTGTGGAGACTACTCGGATGAGAGAAACTGCCCAGGTAACAGACAGGCAGATCTTACCGTTCTCCTTTTAGGGCCTATTGGGCAGTATATCATTCAGCCAGGGCTTTAAACAGTCTTCTTTTTCTTTCAAACACTTTGAGCGTTTGCTTGAGCCTGCCCGGAGTGACAAAATGGGCGGGGGTGGCACTTTTGGGACTGCTCCATTGGTTACATTGTGCAGGAAAGGAAGCATAGCTATTTGAACCCCTGGTCTGACTCATTGCCAAACGCCTTTAGGATCGTCAAAGTGTTACAGTGTACTCTCCGTCTCTCTCCGCCAGACAAGAAGAAGCTGAAGTGCCCGGTGAACTTCTTTGCCTGCCCCAGTGGTCGCTGTATCCCTATGAGCTGGACCTGTGACAAGGAGAACGACTGTGAGAACGGCGCTGACGAGACCCACTGTGGTCAGTCTCCTTGACCAATATAGAGATACCTTCTGTGCTTCCCCGTAGTCCCTGAAGCTGATGTAATGCAACTTTGTATTGTACTGTTGTGCCACAAAGATCAAAACGGTGTGGTCTCCCTGCGTATTCAATAGATAAACACAACCAGCATGGGGTCAGAGTTTAATAATTCAGTCAACCTTTTAAAATATATATATTTTATTTTTTTAATTTGGTGATAAATCTATTCTTGCACAAAGTAACCCAAATGAAATTCGCTAACATTTTCCCTCTTTCTTTGCAGATAAGTTCTGTACGTCCACCGAGTTTGAGTGTGGGAACCATCGCTGTATCTCCAACCACTGGGTGTGTGACGGCGCCGACGACTGTGGCGACAATAGTGACGAGGACAGCAGATGCAGTGAGTGGCTCCTACGATTTATGGCCCCAGGCCACACCGAGTTCTCTACCATACCCTCTGCTGACATTGGCAGCAATTACCAACGCGATTCCCAAATTCTCCCATACATATTTACACAGGAGGAGCCTGATTCGTTGGTTGGTTGCTTGATCCGGTTCATTTTTTGTCGACCGCTACTCGAAAGTTATCTAACCTGTTCATGTCTCCGACGTTGCCATAGAAACCAAGACGTGCAGCCCCGAGGCGTTCCAGTGTCCCGGCACTCATGTGTGTGTCCCTCAGCGCTGGAAGTGTGACGGGGATAAGGACTGTCTGGACGGGGCGGACGAGAGCGTCAAGGCTGGCTGCTGTGAGTCGTAGTCTTTAGTTTGCGTCGCTGTTCAGGCACCTTGGTTTGAAAGTGAGAGGGCAACAGCATTTATTTCCCCCTCTGTTGTGAGTAGGAGGAGAGCCACAAATGTCCTAATAATATAGTATAGTACTCTGCCCCTATGGGTTGTACCCATCAAGGCTGGCTGCTGTGAGTTGGAGAACAATCTCTCAACAGCTCCTCCACTCACTCCATAATCATCACCACGCCTGAATTGGGCTTCGGTAGTAGAACTAAGTAGAAAGTAGAACGTTCCCCATTTAGCTGGCAACGGGTTGAAGACTGTTGTTAGAGACTGCTGCGGTTACGTGGCGTGGCGTTCATTTTTGCCACGCCCTCTGTTTGCTAACCCATTCTCACTTTCTCTCGCTCTCTTTTCTCTCCCTCTCCCTCTCAAGTGTACAACAACACCTGCGATGAGAATGAGTTCACGTGCCAGGACAGACAGTGTATCCCCAAGCACTTTGTGTGTGACCACGACGTCGACTGCTCTGACGGATCCGACGAGTCCCCACAGTGCGGTGAGTGTGTGGCGCTGCGTGAGCACAGAGTAGGAGAGAGACGGGCGATGGAGTGATGCTGGCGGTTGTGATGTGTGCGTCTTTTTGTCAGTTCCTTCTTCCCGCCGACCTGACAGTGCAAGATAACTGGCGGGTTTTCAATATACGGTTATCGTTTCCTTCGTCATTACCCCATAACTGAAAGGATAGGGACATTTGACAGTTATAGAGACGCAGACAAATGTCTCGGCGCTGACATATGCCTACCTCTCCACCCGTGTAGAGTATCCTACGTGTGGGCCGGAGGAGTTTCGCTGTAACAACGGCCGCTGCCTCAACCAGAAGAGCTGGGAGTGTGATGGAGATTTCGACTGTCAGGACCGCTCTGATGAAGCTCCCAAGAACCCCCGGTGCACAGACTCAGGTCTCACGGACACACTGTGTTCTTTGTCTGTACTGTGGAAATGTATAGGACAACACTGTGTTGGTGTGTCATTTTGTGGTTGCGTTGTTTAAGTAATTGCCTGTGGCTTCTGCTGAGAAGGCCATAGCGTCCCTTACGGTAGGTTTTGTTTTGGTAGTGAATTTTAAAAAAAGTTAGAGTTAACTATAAGAGTTTTTTTTAGCAACCAGGAAATGGCAGAGCGAGTTCTGCGTAGTGCATCTTTTCATGTTCTCTGTGGTCATTGCAGTAAAGCGATGTTGGCGCTGCTGGCCCTTCTGTCTGCATCACCTAAACGTCAGTCTTTTGCTCCGCCTACAGAGGGGAAGTGTAATGACTCTGCCTACATGTGTCGTAATGGGAAGTGTCTTAACGAGACGTTGCTGTGTGACCGCAACGACGACTGTGGCGACGGCTCTGACGAACTCAACTGCTTCATCAACGAGTGTCTCAACAGCAAGCAGAGTGGCTGCTCCCAGCTCTGTGAGGACCTCAAGATAGGCTTCAAGGTAAGGGGGGTCTGCTTTTGTGCACGTTGCCAATATTTCTACCTGTGTAACACAACCTGGAAATTCTGCGATATTATCAATTCCGTCCACCTCAGTCTCATCTCCCTCCTTATTGGTGAACCATGTGAGTCTGCTAGGTACAGCACCGACCTACTGTAGCTGCCAATGTGTTCCACTGTATTGACATGCTGTCTGTGTGTCCCCCTGGGCCCCTACAGTGCAGGTGTCACCCTGGCTTCCAGCTGAAGCGGGATGGGAAGACGTGTGTGGACATAGATGAGTGTACCACGTCCTACCCCTGTACCCAGCGCTGTATCAACACTCACGGATCCTTCCACTGTCTCTGTGTGGAGGGCTTCCAGCTCCGACCAGACAATCCTACCATCTGCAAGTCCACCTCTGGTAAGACCAACAGCGGGGACTACTTGGATTCGTCCAATAAGAAAGGCTCTTTCGTTGTCCGTCGTAAAAATGTCTTCCAAATGTATTCCGTTGCGGCGTTCAAGGAGCGCGACCCATCGCTTAGCGTTTGGGCGCGTGTGCCTCTCTTTATGACGAGTTCGACCATGTACAGAGAGCCCTTTTCTGGTCCCCCTAACTCTTATCCTCGTATCGGTCTGTCTCGCTACAGATGAGGAGCCCTTCCTGATCTTTGCCAACCGGTACTACCTGAGGAAACTGGACCTGAATGGCACCAACTACACTCTGATTAAACAGGTGAGACGGCACACACTGTGTTGGGATCAGTGTGCCATTTAACCAGGTGTCCGTTTATATGGCTATTTATGGTCAGCGATTAGTGATAATCTAAACCGAGGCTATATCCTATATCCTTGTAGGCTATATCCTGTGTGTCGTGGGTTTTTTTTGGGGGGGTTTGTTGCCGTGACTATAAACATCCAAGGTATGATCTTTTTGGAATGTTTGGATCCTTTGCAAATGAAATAGAATTTAGTGATTGTAAATGTGTGTAAAAATAGAATTTGTGGATCCTGATAGTCTGTTTTCTAATGTGTGTGTGTGTGTGTGTGTGTGTGTGTGTGTGTGCGCCAGGGCCTGAACAACGCGGTGGCTCTGGACTTCCACTATGCAGAGCAGATGCTCTACTGGACAGACGTGACCACTCAGGGCTCCATGATACGCCGCATGAACATCAACGGCAGCAACATCGAGGTCCGTATGGAAGTTGTCCGGGTCTGTCACTCTCATTGAGTCTGTGGACAGCTGGCTAGTCCTTGACTCTGATTGGTCAGTTAACCTGTCTGTGGCTCTCTGATTGGACAACCGACCTGTTAGTGGCTTTCAGATTGGATATGTCTCAAGTCTGTTGTTCTCATTGGACAGCAGGCTAGTTTATTTCTCTCTCATTGAACAGTTCGTCTTTTTGTGGCTCTGAATGGACAGTTGGCCCGTGTATGACTTCCTGGTTAGTTAGTTAGTTGGCCAGCATCTGACTCTCTGATTGGCTCTTGTCCAGGTGCTGCACCGGACCTCCCTCAGTAACCCAGACGGATTGGCTGTAGACTGGGTCGGAGGAAACCTGTACTGGTGTGATAAGGGGCGGGACACCATCGAGGTGTCCAAGCTAGGAGGAGCCTTCCGGTCGGTCCTGGTGAACACCGGCCTGAGGGAACCACGCGCTGTGGCTTTGGATGTACGCAACGGGTGAGAGGGACAGCCCAGAGTACGATACACACAGAACATGAGGCTGGACTGGATAGTCCTGTATGGTCTGAGACGGACGCGTTGTCACGTACTCAGCCTCTGTACGAATGAACCGTGAAATGCAATGGAACGCTAAGGACTTATAGGCTACAACTAGTACCCAGAGTTATCCCGGTCAGGCCATACGTCCTGTCGGCTCCAAGGACGATGTCTACAAGACGACGGTCTTTTTCTCTAATAAGGGTTCTGATGGTGTAATGTGATACTGTCCCGTCTTGCTCCTCAGGTACCTGTACTGGTCAGACTGGGGCGACAACCCCCACATAGGGCGGATTGGGATGGACAGCTCCAACCGAAGTGTGATCGTCGAGGACAAGATCACCTGGCCCAATGGTCTTACGTTGGACTTCATCAACGACCGCATCTACTGGGCCGATGCCAGAGAGGACTACATTGAGTTTGCCAGCCTGGATGGTACCAACAGACACACGGGTAATGCATATTGACGTACAGTAGCCTCCACACACACACACACACACAGATGTACACGCGCGCGCAATTGTATGAGAGCCACGGTCCGGCGCACTGTTCACAGTGGTGCCGTTTAGAGCCCTGGGCCCTTTGGGGGGGAGGGGGAGGAGTGAGACGAGAGAGAGAGAGAGAGAGAGAGGGGGCTATTGTTGGGTCAGACTACTGATGAGGCTGTTATCTGCATGGGGTCTGAATACCCCGCGCCTTGTCACCAGACAAAGGACAATGCTTTATATTGTCAGCCAACCGTGCAGAAGAATGCAGGGATGCGGAGGAGTTCCTGATGATTTTGAATTCCTCACATTCACAAACCTCCGTTTGAAACGAGGGCACGTGGGTGGATAGCGGGCGTCGTGGAGGTTTCAGTGGAGTTGGTGTCGGCTGTGTGTTCTGCGGTTCATCGTCCTGACCAGACGGGCCATGGTTCCTATTGCCTGGCGGATGTTCCGTGGTCGGCAGTGGAGCCGTGTTAGCGCTCTGGTACGGTGGTGCTAGCCCACCCGTGGGTCGTTAACCTTCTGCGCACACAGAACTGTCTTCCTAATGGGGACACGGGCTGTTTGAGTTCAGATAAGGGAGGGAGCTGGTCAAAGGCCACTCCGTGTAGATCCACCAGCATCTCCTCTCAGCTCCCGTCGCTCCAGTATCATAGAACGAAACTCCCTCAGGACTGGTCCAGGTGGCAGGAGACTCGTGTAATGTTTGTACCACAACACTGATTAGAATATCAATTAACCAATGATGAGACGTCACCATCCTAAATCTAACATGTGCTGTTTCACATGTGTATGTGTGTGTGTGTGTGTGTGTGTGTGTGTGTGTGTGTGTGTGTGTGTGGCCGACTGTGCTTTTACAGCAGAGGACAGTCAGGTAGCTAATGGCGTGTTTCCATAACAACATGGAGCGAACCGAATGAGTGCATTGATGAGGAACATTCTTAAGCACATAGTCATGACCGTGAGAGGTGTGCGTGGCTCCTACTGCTTAACCCATAGACAGTAGTGAGTTGGTATCATGAATGGCTGTCGCTCCGTCACCACTACCCCTTGTGTTAGTCGTTGGGCGTTGTATGACTATACACATTTGACTGACACCGTTGTGGTGTAATTGATGTCCCCCAGTGTTTGGACTTGGGAAAAACTCTTGGACACCAGGTTTTAGCCGGTAGCGATTTTCCTGGTCAGGTCATGTGGTGGCCAGGTAAAACTCAGGACCCTGTGTGTAATATGATACCAATGACATCCCTGCTGTGTGTTTTGGGTCCACAGTGCTTACCCAGGACGTCCCCCACATCTTCGCCATGACCCTGTTTGAGGAGTACATCTACTGGACCGACTGGGAGACCAAGTCCATCAACCGGTGTCACAAGACCCTGGGTATCAACAAGACCACCCTGGTCACTACCCTCCACCGGCCCATGGACATCCACATCTACCACCCTTACCGCCAGCCTGAGGGTAAGAGATACGCATGTACATACACACACACACACACACACACACACACACACACAGTAGCTCCGGTTAAGAGTTCCCTTCATCCTCTTTGCTTCCAGTGTTCAACCACCCGTGCCAGACAGACAACGGCGGCTGTAGTAACCTGTGTCTGCTGAGCCCTGGAGGGGGCTACAAGTGTGCCTGTCCCACCAACTTCTACCTGGCCAACGATGGACGCACCTGCATGTCCAACTGCACTGCCAGCCAGGTGAGGGACTGTGGAACGATATGGCTGTTGAGGGGCCAGGCAGCTAGGGGGCAGCAGAGCCTCTTGTGGAATGAGGAGATGTTACACTGCTGTTTATTATGCTTTGTGCGATAATTAAGTGTCATTATCTACACAGTACAGTACAGCACAGCCTTACATTCAGCCTCTTACCTGGGCTTTGGTAGTAGAACTAAGTAGAACGTTCCCCATTTAGCTGTGGTATTAATAGATGAATGAGCGTCAGACTTCCGTTCCGTCTGTTTTAGGATTCGTCTTAATGATATGATCAGCGGAGACTTAAATGGCAACGAGTTGAAGACTGTTGTTAGAGACTCTGCTACGGTTACGTGGCGTGTCATTCATTTTTGCAACGACCTCTGTTTGCTAACCCGTTCGTTCTCTCTCTCCTCTCTCCTCCCCTCGTCCAGTTTGTGTGTAAGAACGACAAGTGCATCCCTTTCTGGTGGAAGTGTGACACGGAGGACGACTGTGGGGATCGCTCGGACGAGCCTGCAGAATGTCGTGAGTGTGACACTTTTTCATCCAACGCGACTTGGTAAAGTGATTGCGTACATTTCTAGTGTGTGTGTGTGTGTGTGTGTGGTCCCTGTGGGAATTGAACCCACGACCTTGGCGAAGCCAGCTCTACATCAAATGGGTGAACGAGTAGTATGTGGTTGTATAGCAAAAGGTCATTGATACTTCTACTGGGCTCTGAGATCGTGGAGGATGAGAGGTGGAGGAAGAGCGTCGGTGTGGATCTGCTGTGGGTCTGTTTCAGACTTTCAAACGACCTCGATCTGAATGTGTGTCTGTCGGTGTCGTCCATTTGTCCTTTATAGCGGAGTTCAAGTGCAGGCCCGGCCAGTTCCAGTGTGGAACAGGCATCTGCACCAACCCAGCCTACATCTGTGACGGGGACAACGACTGCCAGGACAATTCGGACGAGGCCAACTGCGGTAACGGCCTCGTTCCTGCTTTCGCTCCCCCTCCCTCAATCTTTCATTCTCGCCCCCACTCTCTCTCTTGCTCTCTCTATCTCTCCCACTCTTTGTTTCTCTGCTCATCTCTGACCTCTCTTCCTCTCTCTCTCTGTGTGTGTGTGTGTGTGTGTGTGTGTGTGTGTGTGTGTGTGTGTGTGTGTGATTTGTTCTCCAGATATCCACGTGTGTCTGCCCAGTCAGTTCAAGTGCTCCCACCCCAGCCGCTGTATCCCGGGAATCTTCCGCTGTAACGGACAGGACAACTGTGGCGAAGGAGAGGACGAGAAGGACTGCCGTGAGTCCACACGTCCCGTCTACACGCTTTCTTACGTGTGTCTGAATGCCCGTTGTACACATCACCTACCTATGTGTTGTGTTTTATCGGGGTAGTACACTGCTGACCCAGGTCTCTCTTGTGAAACTTGATTGCATTTCAGTGAGACTAACCTGTGCCATAATAAATCAACTGTTGTTGTTGTTGTGAGTTGCTCCCTCTCAGTAACAGTCGGTCTGTCTCCTCCCTCTAGCCGAGGTCACGTGTGCGCCCACCCAGTTCCAGTGTGCCATCACCAAGCGCTGTATCCCTCGCGTCTGGGTGTGTGACCGTGACAATGACTGTGTGGACGGGTCGGACGAACCAGCCAACTGCAGTGAGACCCCACCCCTCTGTTTCAGAAGAGCGTTCTAGACTAATGACAGACACACAAGTCAAGCTCCGCTTCCGTGTTGAAGAAGAATACAAGTTTCTGCTTACCGGGTTCTGGCTAAACCTACCGAAACTAGTCAATTACAAAATGCACTAGATCTTACAGACCTCGTGACATCCTCCCATCACCTTTCACTTTACTCAGTCTATCTGGCCTGGTATACAAGCCTCAATCTCTCTCCCCCTCCCTCTCCCCCCCCCCCCTCCAGCCCAGATGACGTGTGGCGTGGATGAGTTTCGCTGTAAGGACTCTGGACGCTGCATCCCGGCCCGGTGGAAGTGTGACGGAGAAAATGACTGCGGAGACTCGTCTGACGAACCCAAAGAGGAATGTGGTGGGTGTTCTGTTCTGTCGCCTAGGGAACAGAGAGACGGCTCAAAAGGGCCGCTACCTTTATTGCCATGGAGTTTTGGTTATGATCTGGGACCGCGTCCGTGATTGGTCGCCAGCATTGCCAACGGCCTCTCTAGTGTCGACGGTTCAATGTTGATGCCGTGGACCTCCTGTACTGCCATGTGCTCTATATGGTTGTTACGGCGCTGACGGAGTGTGTCTCTGTGTAGATGAGAGGACGTGCGAGCCGTACCAGTTCAGGTGTAAGAACAACCGCTGTGTCCCGGGCCGCTGGCAGTGTGACTACGACAACGACTGTGGGGACAACTCGGACGAGGACAAGTGCGGTAAGGTCTCGCTCTGTCATCCCCTGTCAGCGCACACTATCCTCGTTCACTTGTGTCGCCAGTACAGTGTCACTGCGTTGTCCAGTACAGTGTCACTGCGTTGTCCAGTACAGTGTCACTGCGTTGTCCCGTGGCATTGTTATAATGCTCATGGTTTGTGCACCTCTAGGGATTGGGCATTGGTGGCTTGCTCCGTATGACTGGCCCGAAACACCGTTTCAATTGTTTGATTCGTGCCTTTGTCTTTGTCTTTCTGTGTCTTCTTGCGGGTCTGTTTCGTAGCGAAAACCTCATCTTACCTGCAAAGTTGCCTTTCATTCGGTAGAAATTCATTCAGTTTGGCCTTTGCTCCTTTTTAATATCATCTCTTATGCATCTCACCTCGTCTCATGTCTGTTTCATTTCACACCGACTGGCCCGTTGGCTTGAGCCAGAGGTAGGCCTCCACTTTTAACCATCCCCATCTCCTCCCAACCTAATGTCACTCCTCCTCCTCCCATCGCACCCCCATTTCAATCCCATCGCGCTCGTTTGCATGTCTGATGCTGCCCATTTGAACTCCAGTCCCCACCTTGATGTCCCCTCAAAAAGTGAGAGGTCAAAAATAGCGCTCCAGAGGATAGTTTCTACTGTTATGTGAAGTAATGGTATTATCCTACCTGGCCACCTGAGGCCATTGTACTCAACAAAGCTTTTGTCTTATTTTCGAAGAAGCTTAAGTCCGTTAAAGCAAGGGGGGGGGATCTCTGGAGCGCCCCTTTGACTGTCATTGTTTGGCCTCCATCTGAGTGTCCATGTGTTTTTGTGTGTGGGGCATGCTCTCCCCTGTGAGTTTGGACGCCAACGATCTGGAAGCCGTTTCCAGCGAAGCTGCACGGTCCTCACGCCAGACCTGCGTCGCTGTGTGTCTTTACAGTGCCGCGGCCGTGCTCCGAGAGTGAGTTTGCCTGTACCAACGGACGGTGTATCGCCGGGAGGTGGAAGTGTGATGGGGACCATGACTGTGCTGACGGATCTGATGAGGTAACGTGCCGGACTCCATCGTAGCAACAGTGCTGGGTCAGATACTTGTGTCATAGATAACACTACTGACTCGTACTTTTCTCACAACCCTCTGTGTTATCGGGTTGTCCTTGAAGCTTAGACATCTGCCTTTTTACTTGAGCAGGACATATGAAATAACCTCGCTATTTGGATATCCTGTCCACGGACATCCGCTGTAATGGATGTGCTTTGATGTTGATGATGTGAGGCTTTCCTACATTGTTTGAGAGTGAGGGACTTGTTGTGTGTGGTTCCCTCAGGACGGCTGTGAGCTGAGGTGTGACAGTGATCAGTTCCAGTGTAAGAACGGCCACTGCATCCCCAGCCGCTGGCGCTGTGACGCAGACGCTGACTGTTTGGACGGCAGCGACGAGGAGAAGTGTCACATTGCTCGTGAGTGTGTGTGTGTGTGTGTTGTGTCCCTGTGTGTGTCACTCAGGCTCCCGTTTGACATGGCCACAGTGCTAAAAAGAGAGGGGTCATATTGAGATTTGAACTTTTTCCCTAATTGAGAGGGATTCTGGAACCTGTGGTAGGATGTCTCGGATCCGGGTCGGTAATAGACAACCTGTATTTGTGTTTCGTCCCTTCTCTGTGTCTCAGCTAAACACTGCCCCCTGGATGACTTCCAGTGTAACAACACGCTGTGTAAGCCCCTGGCCTGGAAGTGTGACGGAGAGGACGACTGTGGAGACAACTCGGACGAGAATCCCGCCGAGTGCCGTGAGTAGTGACCTCGCATCCTGTGACATTCATATCCCGTCTACTAGTACCCTTTACCCACTACAGAGCTGAGCTCAGTTGTACTGTGTTGGCCTGGTCACTCATCCACCAGGAGCTGAAATCGGAAATGGAATGGGCCACGTGATCAGGAAACCTCAGAGCCGGGTTGTCGCGATGGTGTGAAAAGGTTATGGATCCTAAAGCCTGTTCTAACTCCTTGTCTCCTAACCCCTCTGTCTGCTCCCCTCAGGGATGTTCCAGTGCCCCCCCACCAGGACTTTCCGCTGCCAGAATGACCGTGTGTGTCTGCAGGTGTCCAAACAGTGTGACGGAGTTGACAACTGCGGGGACAACTCTGATGAGCTCAACTGCCGTGAGTTTACTGTGCTGCTGGCCTTTTTGCACGTGGACCAACACAAGGCTATCTGGTGCCTGCCTTGATGATCTGGGGTTCCCTGTGGGACAGGTTGGATCCCCCCCCCGGCATACATATTACAGAATGCATATCAAATGCGTCGACCTCGTTGTTTCATATGAAGTTGTATGCTAGGGGACTAGGGTCATTGTGTTCATTCAATGGACGTATTTATCCCCTTTGTGTTTTCTCAGAGCCCCCTCCAGCCCAGCCTACCTGTGAGAAGGACGAGTTCCTGTGTGCCAACGGGAGGTGCATCAGCTCCAGCCTGCGCTGTAACTTCTTCAACGACTGTGAGGACTACGGTTCAGACGAGATCCACTGCAAGACAGGTGCACCCCCCCTGTCACACCGCCGCGACGACTTGCCTATGCAGTCGTCGCGTTAGAAAAGACCGCGTTTGTTTCGCACGGCGTTCGGGCTAACCTTCCCGGTGGCTCAGCTCCATTGCGGACCCGTGATGCTATTTTCCCCTCTGACCCCGCAGACACCAAGCTGAACGACTGCAGGAGCAACAGGACTCTGTGTGGGGACGGGGACGAGGCACACTGCGTCACCAACGGGACTGACTCCTTCTGCGCCTGCAAACCAGGCTTCAGGAAGACTGGCCACAACACCTGTGGAGGTGTGCTGCGCCCACCTGAATGTTCACTCGCTCGCTGGGCGCTCGATCAGCATTATTAACCCTCCCCTCCCTGTCCCCTCTCAGATAAGAACGAGTGTAAGCAGTTTGGGGTGTGCTCCCACGTGTGCAACAACACCAAGGGCTCCCACAAGTGTAGCTGCCACAAGTACTTCACCAGGATCAACGACACCTGCAAGGCTGACAGTAAGTAGTGTACTTTTACTCTTCAAACCCCTAGATTAGTTGAAATAGTGCATGTGCTTTCATTGATATTTTCATGGATTCCGTGTGTTCTCACTTTCCCTCCCTCCCTACCTCCCTCCCTCCCTCCCTGTCCCTACTTCTCTCACTCGTCCCTCTCTCTCCCTCCCCAGACCTGAACAGTAGCAGACAGGTGCTCTACATCGCCGACGACAACGAGATCCGCAGCCTGGACCCTGGCATGCCCAACTGGCGCTACGAGCAGACCTTCCAGGGCGACGCCAACGTGCGCATCGACGCCATGGACCTGCACGTCAAGACCAACCGCATCTACTGGACCAACTGGCACACGGGCAGGATCTCCTCTTACGAGCTTCCTTCATCGTCGTCCTCTCCCTCGTCTGGCCCATCGTCCAATACACACCGCAACCGTCGCCAGAGTGAGGGAAGTGTTACCACCCTGGAGGTGAGGCCCGACGCAAGCAGGAATGAATTCACACACACACACAAACATGGGCACGATCATAACCTCCCATGTGTGAGACAATATTAGTGGACTGCGGTCTGGTGCACAGGATGTCTCATAGCTCAGAAAGATCTGTTGTTTTCCATTCACAACATACTGTGATGTACGGTACCTAAAACACCCATGTCTGATCCCCCCACCTCCCTGACTAGATTGTAGGGCATCTGGAAATGCCTCGGGGTATAGCGGTGGACTGGGTGGCTGGTAACCTGTACTGGACTGACTCTGGCAGGGATGTGATCGAGGTGGCCCTGATCTCAGGCCAGCACCGCAAGACCCTCATCTCGGGCATGATCGACGAGCCTTACGCCATCGTAGTGGACCCGCAGAGAGGGTGAGCGATGGTTACCCTTGACCGCTGCGAGGCCCAACCCAGCCACGCCCACCGGTACTGGGTCGACCTGGTTATTTACCACAGCTGCTGCGACTGTGCTGGAATGCCAATAAAATACATCAATATATGTCAAATATTCCATTTTGTATTTCCTGCTGAGCTGTTTGGACTGCGTTTCTCTGTCCCCTCCAGAACCATGTACTGGGCCGACTGGGGAAACCACCCTAAGATTGAGACGGCAGCCATGGACGGAACCTTGAGACAGACCCTGGTCCACGAGAACATCCAGTGGCCCACAGGTCTGTATTGGCGTTAGCGTTGTAGCCTAGCATTAGTACCTAGCCTTATGCATTGCGGTATTGCTTAACCTAGCGTTAGCGTAGCCTTCTTCGTAATGTCACGAATAGCGTTATAGCCTCTTGTGGTCTCCTGCGTTGACTCTCCTCTGCTTGTCCTCCTCCCTCCCTCCAGGTCTGGCGGTGGACTACTTCAACGAGCGTCTCTACTGGGCGGACGCTAAGCTCTCGGTCATCGGCAGCGTGCATCTCAACGGCTCCGACCCCGTCATTGCCGTCACCGGCCTCAAAAACAGTTCAGTTCCCCTTCATACTGATCAGGGTTGGGGTTCAGTGCTACATATAGTGCATTTATGGGGATGAATTCTGTATGAAGGAGCCTCTCGTTTCCACAGATGGACATTGTACCAAAAGAGTCTGGCATTGCTAACTGTGAGCAGGTTATTTCTCTCGCCAGCAGGTGTCGCTAGTTTACAGAGTCGTGCCTTCACGCCTCACAACGACCACAGAGTTTGAGCAGCATGGGATAACCAAAGGGTCTCTCTCTCTCTCTCCTCTTTCCTCCCCAGACCTGCTCCATCCGTTCAGCATCGACATCTTTGAGGACTACATATATGGCGTCACCTACATTAATAACTTTGTGTTCCGGGTCAACAAGTTTGGCAAGGGCCCCATGGAGAACCTGACCACTGGCATTAACCACGCCACAGACATAGTCCTTTACCACCGTTACAAACAGCCAGAGAGTGAGTGTCTGTCCTGTCTGTCTGTCCTGTCTGTCTGCAGCTCCCTTCCTCATTGAAATGACCTCAGATGACACTCTATCCATTATCTAGAGTAGTCACTACTTTTGATTCGCCATTTAGTGCACTTCTTATTTTTGACCCCTTATTCGCTATAAAGTGTGATACTGTAAAACCCATATTCCACACAGTGTTCTTCTGACCCCGATTCCTCCTTATAGCGCCCTACTGTTGACGTTCACGCCACATAAAATGATCATGCTCTGGTTCTTATTAATGTCTGTCCTCTCGCTCTGTGATTCAGTGACCAACCCATGTGACAAGAAGAAGTGTGAGTGGTTGTGTCTGCTCAGCCCCAGTGGTCCAGTCTGCACGTGTCCCAACGACCGCGTGGCTGAAAACAGCACGTGTGTGGAGAAACCCCCTCCCACGCTGTCTCCGTTCTGTGAGTACACACACACGTAGGCACACACACACACACACACACACACACTATCAATAACCTTTCCCCCTATCTCCTGCCCGCCTCCTCCCAGCTCCCCCGTCCGGGCCGTGTACGGTCCTGTGTCTGAACGGCGGGAACTGCTTCCTTAACGCCAGGCAGCAGGCCAAGTGTCAGTGCCAGTCCAGCTTCACGGGAGAGAGGTGTGAGGTCAACCAGTGTAGAGACCACTGTAGGAATGGAGGGTCCTGCACTGCCTCGGTCGCAGGTAGGTCATTGGTGTGGCCACAAACTACTCTGGGGGCTGAATCCTAACTTGATGCACGTCTTTATGTTGTTCGGATATTCATCCGAAAATGTCTCGGGTTCGGATTCAGCCCTGTGTGTTAGGTAGTCATACAGTAAACTCAGCAAAACAAGAAACGTCCCTTTTTCAGGACCCTGTCTTTCAAAGATAATTAGTCAACATCCAAATAACTTCACAGATCTTAATTGTAAAGGTTTTAAACACTGTTTCCCATGCTTGTTCAATGAACCATAAACAATTAATGAACATGCACCTGTTGAACAGTCGTTAAGACAATAACAGCGTACAGACGGTAGGCAATTAAGGTCACAGTTAATAAAACTTAGGACACTAAAAGAGGCCTTTCACCTGACTCTGAAAAACACCAAAAGGCCATTCCCCCCAGAAATGTCCGGGAACTTGCAGGTGCCTTGGTGGAAGAGTGGGGTGACGTCTCACAGCAAGAAATGGCAAATCTGGTGCCTGGAGGAGATGCACTGCAGTACTTAATGCAGCTGGTGGCCACACCAGATACGGACTGTTAATTTTGATTTTGACCCCGCCTTTGTTCAGGGAAACATTATTCCATTTCTGTTAGTCAGATGTCTGTGGAACTTGTTCAGTTTATATATCAGTTGTTGAATATTGTTGTGTTCATACAAATATTTCCACATGTTGAGTTTGCTGAAAATAAACGCAGTTGACAGTGAGAGGACGTTTCTCCTTTTTTTTGCGGAGTTTATATAGCCTACATTATATTTTTGTTCTCATTTAGCGTGGCCCTTTTCGTTTCCGGTGTAACGTCCACACCCGTCTTTCTTAACCTTTGACCTTGTCCTTCTCTCTTCCAGGGGCCCCTACATGTCGCTGTCTGAAGGGCTTCACGGGGCCCCAGTGTAACCTGCACACCTGTCAGGACTACTGTCACAATGGAGGCAACTGCACCGTATCCCAGGGCAACCAGCCCACCTGCCGCTGTCTGCCTGAGTACCTGGGAGACCAGTGTCAATACAGTGAGTGTGTAATCCAGAATGGGCTATTTACCCAACCATGTGCACCACTTCCAAGTCAAGTGGATGTCGAGCTTTTCAGCTTTGTATCAGCCTGGTACAACAGTGTAACCAAAGGTACAGTTCCTGGGTTTTCATCCTGAGTCTGTCATTCGTCTGAAGCAGTTCAGCAAAAAAAGAACCGTTAATCCACTGCTTAATCCCTGATCAGAAATGGCTCAAAAGGAGAGTATTCACTGTGTGAGCTTTGTTTCTCTGCTTCTCAATCTGCCCCCCAGGTAAATGTGAGGATTACTGTAAGAATGAGGGGAAGTGTCTGCAGACTGCCAATGCCACCAAGCTGTGTCGCTGTCCCCCTCAGTTCCATGGACAGCTATGTGAGCTAGACAAGTGCCAGTACTGCGGCCCCAACGGCAAGTGTCTGCCCAAAGCCTCAGGAGAGGTCATGTGCCGGTAGGAGTGCACGCTATGTACACACACACACTGCTCAGTCACACACACACACTGCTCAGTCACACACACACACACTGCTCAGTCACACACACACACATACCTACACACACACACTGCTCAGTCACACACACACACTGCTCAGTCACACACACACACATACCTACACACACATTCTCCCCAGTCCGTTCACGCTCACAGATGCACACACACACACACTGTTCAGTCACACACACACACATACCTACACACACATTCTCCCCAGTTTGTTTCATTTTAATATTAGAGTTTTCCTGGTGTTATCCTAAAAAATATATATATCTAGTGTTTGTTGACTCTCTCTCCTTGTCTGTCTCTCTCTCTCTCCCTCTCCTTGTCTCTGTGTACCTGTCTCTCTCTCTCCTTGTCTCTCTCTCATTGTCTCTCTCTCTCTCTCTTTGTCTCTGTGTACCTGTCTCTCTCTCTCTCCTTGTCTCTCTCTCTTTCCCCTTGTCTCTGTGTACCTGTCTCTCTCTCCCCTTGTCTCTCTCTCTCCCCTTGTCTCTGTGTACCTCTCTCTCTCTCTGTCTCTCTCTCTCCTTGTCTCTCTCCCTCTCCTTGTCTCTGTGTACCTGTCTCTCTCTATCCTTGTCTCTGTGTACCTGTCTCTCTCTCTCTCCCCTTGTCTCTGTGTACCTGTCTCTCTCTCTTTGTCTCTGTGTACCTGTCTCGCTCTCTCTCCCCTTGTCTCTGTGTACCTCTCTCTCTCTCTCTTTGTCTCTGTGTACCTGTCTCTCTCTCTCTCCCCCTTGTCTCTGTGTACCTGTCTCTCTCTCTCTCTCTCTCTCTCTCGCTCTCTCTCTCTCTCCCCTTGTCTCTGTGTACCTGTCTCTCTCTCTCTCTCTCTCACTCTCTCCCTCTCTCCCCTTGTCTCTGTGTACTTGTCTCTCTCTCTCTCCCCTTGTCTCTGTGTACCTCTCTCTCTCTCTTTGTCTCTGTGTACCTGTCTCTCTCTCTCTCTCTCCCCTTGTCGCTGTGTACCTGTCGCTCTCTCTCTCCCATTGTCTCTGTGTACCTGTCTCTCTCTCTCTTGTCTCTGTGTACCTGTCTCTTCTCTCCTTGTCTCCTGTGTACCTGTCTCTCTCTCTCTCCTTGTCTGTCTCTCTCTCCTTGTCTCTGTGTACCTGTCTCTCTCTCTCTCCTTGTCTGTCTCTCTCTCCTTGTCTCTGTGTACCTGTCTCTCTCTCTCTCCTTGTCGCTGTCTCTCTCTCTCTCTCTCCTTGTCTCTGTGTACCTGTCTCTCTCTCTCTCCTTGTCTGTCTCTCTCTCCTTGTCTCTGTGTACCTGTCTCTCTCCCTCCTTATCACTGTCTCTCTTCTCTCCTTGTCTCTGTGTACCTGTCTCTCTTCTCTCCTTGTCTCCTGTGTACCTGTCTCTCTCTCTCTCCTTGTCTGTCTCTCTCTCCTTGTCTCTGTGTACCTGTCTCTCTCTCTCTCCTTGTCTGTCTCTCTCCTTGTCGCTGTCTCTCTCTCTCTCTCTCCTTGTTTCTGTGTACCTGTCTATGTCCAGCTGTCCTAACGGTCAAACCAATCACAGCTGCTACACTTGTCTAGATTTCTGCACCAATGGACTCTGCTCTATCGATCCACGCACGCAACTGCCCCAGTGCAAGTAAGAGGATGATCCCTATCACACACACACGTGTATTTAGGTGTCTCTGTAACCTGTGTGAGGTGTATTTAGGTGTCTCTAACCTGTGTGACGTGTATTTAGGTGTCTCTAACCTGTGTGACGTGTATTTAGGTGTCTCTGTAACCTGTGTGACGTGTATTTAGGTGTCTCTGTAACCTGTGTGATGTGTATTTAGGTGTCTCTCTGTAACCTGTGTGACGTGTATTTAGGTGTCTCTGTAACCTGTGTGACGTGTATTTAGGTGTCTCTGTAACCTGTGTGATGTGTATTTAGGTGTCTCTCTGTAACCTGTGTGACGTGTATTTAGGTGTCTCTGTAACCTGTGTGACGTGTATTTAGGTGTCTCTCTGTAACCTGTGTGACGTGTATTTAGGTGTCTCTGTAACCTGTGTGATGTGTATTTAGGTGTCTCTGTAACCTGTGTGATGTGTATTTAGGTGTCTCTCTGTAACCTGTGTGATGTGTATTTAGGTGTCTCTGTAACCTGTGTGATGTGTATTTAGGTGTCTCTGTAACCTGTGTGACGTGTATTTAGGTGTCTCTCTGTAACCTGTGTGACGTGTATTTAGGTGTCTCTGTAACCTGTGTGATGTGTATTTAGGTGTCTCTAACCTGTGTGACGTGTATTTAGGTGTCTCTCTGTAACCTGTGTGATGTGTATTTAGGTGTCTCTGTAACCTGTGTGACGTGTATTTAGGTGTTTCTGTAACCTGTGTGACGTGTATTTAGGTGTCTCTGTAACCTGTGTGACGTGTATTTAGGTGTCTCTCTGTAACCTGTGTGATGTGTATTTAGGTGTCTCTCTGTAACCTGTGTGACGTGTATTTAGGTGTCTCTGTAACCTGTGTGATGTGTATTTAGGTGTCTCTAACCTGTGTGACGTGTATTTAGGTGTCTCTCTGTAACCTGTGTGATGTGTATTTAGGTGTCTCTCTGTAACCTGTGTGACGTGTATTTAGGTGTCTCTGTAACCTGTGTGATGTGTATTTAGGTGTCTCTAACCTGTGTGACGTGTATTTAGGTGTCTCTCTGTAACCTGTGTGACGTATATTTAGGTGTCTCTCTGTAACCTGTGTGACGTGTATTTAGGTGTCTCTCTGTAACCTGTGTGACGTGTATTTAGGTGTCTCTAACCTGTGTGACGTGTATTTAGGTGTCTCTGTAACCTGTGTGACGTGTATTTAGGTGTCTCTCTGTAACCTGTGTGACGTGTATTTAGGTGTCTCTCTGTAACCTGTGTGACGTGTATTTAGGTGTCTCTCTGTAACCTGTGTGATGTGTATTTAGGTGTCTCTCTGTAACCTGTGTGACGTGTATTTAGGTGTCTCTGTAACCTGTGTGACGTGTATTTAGGTGTCTCTAACCTGTGTGACGTGTATTTAGGTGTCTCTGTAACCTGTGTGAGGTGTATTTAGGTGTCTCTCTGTAACCTGTGTGAGGTGTATTTAGGTGTCTCTCTGTAACCTGTGTGACGTGTATTTAGGTGTCTCTGTAACCTGTGTGACGTGTATTTAGGTGTCTCTGTAACCTGTGTGACGTGTATTTAGGTGTCTCTGTAACCTGTGTGACGTGTATTTAGGTGTCTCTGTAACCTGTGTGACGTGTATTTAACCTGTGTGACGTGTATGGTGTCTCTGTAACCTGTGTGACGTGTATTTAGGTGTCTCTGTAACCTGTGTGACGTGTATTTAGGTGTCTCTGTAACCTGTGTGACGTGTATTTAGGTGTCTCTGTAACCTGTGTGACGTGTATTTAGGTGTCTCTGTAACCTGTGTGACGTGTGACGTGTATTTAGGTGTCTCTGTAACCTGTGTGACGTGTATTTAGGTGTCTCTGTAACCTGTGTGACGTGTATTTAGGTGTCTCTGTAACCTGTGTGACGTGTATTTAGGTGTCTCTGTAACCTGTGTGACGTGTATTTAGGTGTCTCTGTAACCTGTGTGACGTGTATTTAGGTGTCTCTCTGTAACCTGTGTGACGTGTATTTAGGTGTCTCTCTGTAACCTGTGTGAGGTGTATTTAGGTGTCTCTCTGTAACCTGTGTGACGTGTATTTAGGTCTCTCTGTAACCTGTGTGACGTGTATTTAGGTGTCTCTGTAACCTGTGTGAGGTGTATTTAGGTCTCTCTGTAACCTGTGTGAGGTGTATTTAGGTGTCTCTCTGTAACCTGTGTGAGGTGTATTTAGGTGTCTCTGTAACCTGTGTGAGGTGTATTTAGGTGTCTCTGTAACCTGTGTGACGTGTATTTAGGTGTCTCTGTAACCTGTGTGAGGTGTATTTAGGTGTCTCTCTGTAACCTGTGTGACGTGTATTTAGGTGTCTGTAACCTGTGTGAGGTGTATTTAGGTGTCTCTCTGTAACCTGTGTGACGTGTATTTAGGTGTCTGTAACCTGTGTGAGGTGTATTTAGGTGTCTCTCTGTAACCTGTGTGACGTGTATTTAGGTGTCTCTGTAACCTGTGTGATGTGTATTTAGGTGTCTCTCTGTAACCTGTGTGACGTGTATTTAGGTGTCTCTCTGTAACCTGTGTGACGTGTATTTAGGTGTCTCTGTAACCTGTGTGACGTGTATTTAGGTGTCTCTCTGTAACCTGTGTGACGTGTATTTAGGTGTCTCTCTGTAACCTGTGTGACGTGTATTTAGGTGTCTCTGTAACCTGTGTGACGTGTATTTAGGTGTCTCTGTAACCTGTGTGACGTGTATTTAGGTGTCTCTGTAACCTGTGTGATGTGTATTTAGGTGTCTCTGTAACCTGTGTGATGTGTATTTAGGTGTCTCTCTGTAACCTGTGTGGTGTCTCTTTAACGTGTATTTAGGTGTCTCTGTGTGATGTGTACCTAGTGTGATGATGTGTATTTAGGTGTCTCTGTAACCTGTGTGACGTGTATTTAGGTGTCTCTGTAACCTGTGTGACGTGTATTTAGGTGTCTCTGTAACCTGTGTGACGTGTATTTAGGTGTCTCTGTAACCTGTGTGAGGTGTATTTAGGTGTCTCTGTAACCTGTGTGATGTGTATTTAGGTGTCTCTGTAACCTGTGTGATGTGTATTTAGGTGTCTCTGTAACCTGTGTGAGGTGTATTTAGGTGTGTCTCTGTAACCTGTGTGATGTGTATTTAGGTGTCTCTGTAACCTGTGTGACGTGTATTTAGGTGTCTCTGTAACCTGTGTGACGTGTATTTAGGTGTCTCTCTGTAACCTGTGTGACGTGTATTTAGGTATCTCTGTAACCTGTGTGAGGTGTATTTAGGTGTCTCTGTAACCTGTGTGATGTGTATTTAGGTGTCTCTGTAACCTGTGTGATGTGTATTTAGGTGTCTCTGTAACCTGTGTGAGGTGTATTTAGGTGTGTCTCTGTAACCTGTGTGATGTGTATTTAGGTGTGTCTCTGTAACCTGTGTGATGTGTATTTAGGTCTCTCTGTAACCTGTGTGACGTGTATTTAGGTGTCTCTCTGTAACCTGTGTGACGTGTATTTAGGTGTCTCTGTAACCTGTGTGAGGTGTATTTAGGTGTCTCTCTGTAACCTGTGTGATGTGTATTTAGGTGTCTCTGTAACCTGTGTGACGTGTATTTAGGTGTCTCTGTAACCTGTGTGATGTGTGTATTTAACCTGTGTGACGGTGTGTCTCTGTAACCTGTGTGAGGTGTATTTAGGTGTCTCTCTGTAACCTGTGTGATGTGTATTTAGGTGTCTCTGTAACCTGTGTGAGGTGTATTTAGGTGTCTCTCTGTAACCTGTGTGACGTGTATTTAGGTGTCTCTGTAACCTGTGTGAGGTGTATTTAGGTGTCTCTCTGTAACCTGTGTGATGTGTATTTAGGTGTCTCTGTAACCTGTGTGAGGTGTATTTAGGTGTCTCTGTAACCTGTGTGATGTGTATTTAGGTGTGTCTCTGTAACCTGTGTGATGTGTATTTAGGTGTCTCTGTAACCTGTGTGACGTGTATTTAGGTGTCTCTGTAACCTGTAATTTAGGTGTCCTGTAACCTGTGTGATGTATTTAGGTGTCTCTGTAACCTGTGTGAGGTGTATTTAGGTGTCTCTGTAACCTGTGTGATGTGTATTTAGGTGTCTCTGTAACCTGTGTGATGTGTATTTAGGTGTCTCTGTAACCTGTGTGATGTGTATTTAGGTGTCTCTGTAACCTGTGTGATGTGTATTTAGGTGTGTCTCTGTAACCTGTGTGATGTGTATTTAGGTGTGTCTCTGTAACCTGTGTGAGGTGTATTTAGGTGTCTCTGTAACCTGTGTGACGTGTATTTAGGTGTGTCTCTGTAACCTGTGTGAGGTGTATTTAGGTGTCTCTGTAACCTGTGTGATGTGTATTTAGGTGTGTCTCTGTAACCTGTGTGATGTGTATTTAGGTGTGTCTCTGTAACCTGTGTGATGTGTATTTAGGTGTCTCTGTAACCTGTGTGATTTAGGTGTGTCTCTGTAACCTGTGTGATTTTAGGTGTCTCTCTGTAACCTGTGTGATGTGTATTTAGGTGTCTCTGTAACCTGTGTGATGTGTATTTAGGTGTGTCTCTGTAACCTGTGTGATGTGTATTTAGGTGTCTCTGTAACCTGTGTGACGTGTATTTAGGTGTCTCTCTGTAACCTGTGTGATGTGTATTTAGGTGTCTCTGTAACCTGTGTGATGTGTATTTAGGTGTCTCTGTAACCTGTGTGATGTGTATTTAGGTGTGTCTCTGTAACCTGTGTGACGTGTATTTAGGTGTCTCTCTGTAACCTGTGTGATGTGTATTTAGGTGTCTCTGTAACCTGTGTGACGTGTATTTAGGTGTCTCTGTAACCTTTAGGTGTATTTAGGTGTCTCTCTGTAACCTGTGTGAGGTGTATTTAGGTGTCTCTCTGTAACCTGTGTGACGTGTATTTAGGTGTCTCTGTAACCTGTGTGATTTAGTGTATTTAGGTGTCTCTCTGTAACCTGTGTGACGTGTATTTAGGTGTCTCTGTAACCTGTGTGACGTGTATTTAGGTGTGTCTCTGTAACCTGTGTGACGTGTATTTAGGTGTCTCTCTGTAACCTGTGTGATGTGTATTTAGGTGTGTCTCTGTAACCTGTGTGACGTGTATTTAGGTGTCTCTCTGTAACCTGTGTGACGTGTATTTAGGTGTCTCTGTAACCTGTGTGAGGTGTATTTAGGTGTCTCTCTGTAACCTGTGTGAGGTGTATTTAGGTGTCTCTGTAACGTGTATTTAGGTGTCTCTCTGTAACCTGTGTGACGTGTATTTAGGTGTCTCTCTGTAACCTGTGTGACGTGTATTTAGGTGTGTCTCTGTAACCTGTGTGAGGTGTATTTAGGTGTCTCTGTAACCTGTGTGACGTGTATTTAGGTGTCTCTGTAACCTGTGTGACGTGTATTTAGGTGTCTCTCTGTAACCTGTGTGATGTGTATTTAGGTGTCTCTCTGTAACCTGTGTGACGTGTATTTAGGTGTCTCTGTAACCTGTGTGATGTGTATTTAGGTGTCTCTGTAACCTGTAACCTGTGTGTCTCTGTAACGTGTATTTAGGTGTCTCTGTAACCTGTGTGATGTGTATTTAGGTGTCTCTCTGTAACCTGTGTGACGTGTATTTAGGTGTCTCTGTAACGTGTATTTAGGTGTCTCTGTAACCTGTGTGATGTGTATTTAGGTGTCTCTGTAACCTGTGTGAGGTGTATTTAGGTGTGTCTCTGTAACCTGTGTGATGTGTATTTAGGTGTCTCTGTAACCTGTGTGACGTGTATTTAGGTGTCTCTGTAACCTGTGTGATGTGTATTTAGGTGTGTCTCTGTAACCTGTGTGATGTGTATTTAGGTGTGTCTCTGTAACCTGTGTGAGGTGTATTTAGGTGTCTCTCTGTAACCTGTGTGATGTGTATTTAGGTGTCTCTCTGTAACCTGTGTGATGTGTATTTAGGTGTGTCTCTGTAACCTGTGTGACGTGTATTTAGGTGTCTCTCTGTAACCTGTGTGAGGTGTATTTAGGTGTCTCTGTAACCTGTGTGAGGTGTATTTAGGTGTCTCTCTGTAACCTGTGTGAGGTGTATTTAGGTGTCTCTGTAACGTGTATTTAGGTGTCTCTCTGTAACCTGTGTGACGTGTATTTAGGTGTCTCTCTGTAACCTGTGTGACGTGTATTTAGGTGTGTCTCTGTAACCTGTGTGAGGTGTATTTAGGTGTCTCTGTAACCTGTGTGACGTGTATTTAGGTGTCTCTGTAACCTGTGTGACGTGTATTTAGGTGTCTCTCTGTAACCTGTGTGAGGTGTATTTAGGTGTCTCTCTGTAACCTGTGTGACGTGTATTTAGGTGTCTCTGTAACCTGTGTGACGTGTATTTAGGTGTCTCTCTGTAACCTGTGTGAGGTGTATTTAGGTCTCTCTGTAACCTGTGTGACGTGTATTTAGGTGTCTCTCTGTAACCTGTGTGACGTGTATTTAGGTGTCTCTGTAACCTGTGTGACGTGTATTTAGGTGTCTCTGTAACCTGTGTGACGTGTATTTAGGTGTCTCTGTAACCTGTGTGACGTGTATTTAGGTGTCTCTCTGTAACCTGTGTGACGTGTATTTAGGTGTCTCTCTGTAACCTGTGTGACGTGTATTTAGGTGTCTCTGTAACCTGTGTGAGGTGTATTTAGGTGTCTCTGTAACCTGTGTGACGTGTATTTAGGTGTCTCTCTGTAACCTGTGTGACGTGTATTTAGGTGTCTCTCTGTAACCTGTGTGAGGTGTATTTAGGTGTCTCTGTAACCTGTGTGAGGTGTATTTAGGTGTCTCTACCTGTGTGACGTGTATTTAGGTCTCTCTGTAACCTGTGTGAGGTGTATTTAGGTGTCTCTGTAACCTGTGTGAGGTGTATTTAGGTGTCTCTGTAACCTGTGTGACGTGTATTTAGGTGTCTCTCTGTAACCTGTGTGAAGTGTATTTAGGTGTCTCTGTAACCTGTGTGACGTGTATTTAGGTGTCTCTGTAACCTGTGTGAGGTGTATTTAGGTGTCTCTGTAACCTGTGTGACGTGTATTTAGGTGTCTCTGTAACCTGTGTGACGTGTATTTAGGTGTCTCTCTGTAACCTGTGTGACGTGTATTTAGGTGTCTCTCTGTAACCTGTGTGACGTGTATTTAGGTGTCTCTGTAACCTGTGTGACGTGTATTTAGGTGTCTCTGTAACCTGTGTGACGTGTATTTAGGTGTCTCTGTAACCTGTGTGACGTGTATTTAGGTGTCTCTGTAACCTGTGTGACGTGTATTTAGGTGTCTCTGTAACCTGTGTGAGGTGTATTTAGGTGTCTCTGTAACCTGTGTGACGTGTATTTAGGTCTCTCTGTAACCTGTGTGACGTATATTTAGGTGTGTCTCTGTAACCTGTGTGAGGTGTATTTAGGTGTCTCTCTGTAACCTGTGTGACGTGTATTTAGGTGTCTCTGTAACCTGTGTGAGGTGTATTTAGGTGTCTCTGTAACCTGTGTGACGTGTATTTAGGTGTCTCTGTAACCTGTGTGACGTGTATTTAGGTGTCTCTCTGTAACCTGTGTGACGTGTATTTAGGTGTCTCTCTGTAACCTGTGTGACGTGTATTTAGGTGTCTCTGTAACCTGTGTGACGTGTATTTAGGTGTCTCTGTAACCTGTGTGACGTGTATTTAGGTGTCTCTGTAACCTGTGTGACGTGTATTTAGGTGTCTCTGTAACCTGTGTGACGTGTATTTAGGTGTCTCTGTAACCTGTGTGAGGTGTATTTAGGTGTCTCTGTAACCTGTGTGACGTGTATTTAGGTCTCTCTGTAACCTGTGTGACGTATATTTAGGTGTGTCTCTGTAACCTGTGTGAGGTGTATTTAGGTGTCTCTCTGTAACCTGTGTGACGTGTATTTAGGTGTCTCTGTAACCTGTGTGACGTGTATTTTGGTGTCTCTGTAACCTGTGTGAGGTGTATTTAGGTGTCTCTGTAACCTGTGTGAGGTGTATTTAGGTGTCTCTCTGTAACCTGTGTGACGTGTATTTAGGTGTCTCTGTAACCTGTGTGAGGTGTATTTAGGTGTCTCTCTGTAACCTGTGTGACGTGTATTTAGGTGTCTCTCTGTAACCTGTGTGACGTGTATTTAGGTGTCTCTGTAACCTGTGTGACGTGTATTTAGGTGTCCTATAGAATGGAGTGGGTATCGATGTGAAGTCATTGCCTCGCCTGTTGATTCTCCTTCCAGTGGAAGTAAGTTACTTTAGTCTCTGTACAGTGTGAGTGAAACACATGTTATAACTACAGACTGTAACGCATGATTATAACACAATACATGGTGTAACCTGTCCGTCTCATTGGCCGACGTGTTGCATATACTCTGTTCTCATTGGTGTCCGTTGTTGCTCTCTCTGCAGGTTCAACCTCCATAGTCACCCCAGTGCTGCTGCTGTTGTTACTGGCGCTGCTGGTCGTCGGCGCCATCTTGTGGTACAAGAGGAGAATGCGTGGGTGAGTGGAGTAGATCAGGTGTTCCCAAACTCTTTTACTCAGGCCCCCCTTCCAGCATTGGGGGGGGGGGGGGATTGTTGCAGGTTTTAAAGCATGTTTCCTGCAATTCTACACATTTTGTCATGAGGTGCAGAGAAAATATAGCCGTTTTTAAGCAAATGTTCTAGCAATTCTGTACATTTTTTTCCATTTCTAATGTGTATGCTTGTGGTATTTGAGTGACTCAAATATTCCAACAAAATCTTTGGGTTTAAGAAACCTAGCTTAAGAAACGTTAGCTGGGACGGCCTAGTTGAACTGGACATTTCTAACAAGTTCTAAATGGCTCTCTAGGGTATGCAATGACTGACATGACAAAAGGATTTTACTAGGACATTCTAACCCGAGTCGTCGTCGTCCCCCATTTTTTTTTTTTTTTTTTTTTTTTTTGGGGGGGACTACTGAAGTAGACAACCATTGTGTTGGGACTGGGTGGGAGGGCTCCCACTCATTAGGTCAAACTCGAATCTCTTTTCCACCTGTCATCTTTACCTCCCACCATCACGCTCCCTCTTTATCTCTCTCCTCTCGCTCTATTCTCTCTCTATCGCTCTCAATCTAGGTCTGTATGGCCGGGAAAACGCTCCCGACGTTCTCGGTAACTTAATAGGGCCATGTCCATCACCTGTCTCGCCCCCCAGATTCTCCCCAATGCCTCATCTAAGCCACCGTCTTGTCTGTCGGTCCTGTGACAGTCCTCCATTTTGCTCGTCTTTCTGTAGTAGAGTCGGTCTGTCTGTCCCTGCCCTCCTCTCTCTTGTTCGGGAACAGGGTTTCCCACCCAGGGACGCAGGGGTGTATTGACAGATAGATTGATTGGTTCTTCCTTACCCATCCATACGTTTCCCTATCTACGTGTGTAAATACATGTATCTATCAGTGATGCTTCTGTGCCTGCATTGTGGCGGTGGAACATTTGCGTTGTGGAAAATCCAGCATTCACCAGGATAGACACTAGACGTGTCCAAATGGCTTTTTTAATTTTTAAAGCTCATTTGTTTTGTCAATTTTACCGTGGTTCTGTGCTGCCTTGACTGTGTGGGAGCCGTTGTCCTGTACTGTACATGTAGCTGGTGTCGCATGCTAGATGTCTCTCCTGTCAGTGGCTTGATTCAAGGCTCTCGGTACGTTCAGCCGGTGCTCCTGTGTTGTGGCTACGTCTCCGCCACTGTCCGTGTTGGGAAGAAACAATCTCGCTGTGTGTGTGTCCACAGTGCCAAGGGCTTCCAGCATCACAGGATGACCAACGGGGCCATGAACGTGGAGATAGGGAACCCAGCCTACAAGATCTACGAAGGGGAGCCAGACGACGATGCTGGGGAACTCCTGGATTCGGACTTCGCTTTAGATCCAGATAAGGTAACACCCACGTTTCCTTATCTTCACACGTGACCCATCTTAAATAGGCAACACTTGTTTTAACACAGTTTGAACACAGCAGCACTTCTTAACTCATCGGGAATGAATTTGGCATTGACACCATTTTTAAAACCTTTTTCTGCACTCCATGATACTCTGCCACTAAGACTACCTGGATTGCAATGAAACCTAATTGAGGACTCCTGTATGCGCTTTGTCCAAAACATTGTTTCTGTGTCCCCCCTCCCTTACAGCCCACCAACTTCACCAACCCTGTGTACGCCACCCTGTACATGGGAGCCCACAACAGCCGCAGCTCATTGGCTAGTACAGACGAGAAGAAAGAGTTGCTGTCACAGGGGGACGATGGGGAGGACGAGGACATGAGTGACCCGCTGGCCTAGGGTCAGGGGTCAGAGGTCAGGCATGACCGAGCCAAGGCTAGACCACACCCGCAAAGAGACAAACGCTGATCTTATGCCTTTTTACCAATCGAGAAAAGAAACAGAAAAGAAAGCGAGAACACTGTATAAAATGAAGGAGAACTTTTGTATGTGATTGCAGTATTATATTTTGTTCTTTTGACAAAAAAAACACACAAAAAAATTCCTCTGGTCAGAAAAAGGAAGAAGCATTTTATAGACAGATTTATTCATTCAACTCTCTCGTTTTAAAATGTTGCTCACCTCCATCCTCCCTCGCTACTCCCACCCCCCCCCCCTCATCCATATAGCCGCTACCTCTGTGCAAAGGTGTAGAGCAAAACAAACAGCAGTGGAACAATTTTAAGTTTTTATTTTTGTATGAAATCTATAGGGGGGAAAAAAACATTGTTCCATTTCAGAGGATTTCTTGTTGTTTGTGAAAGATATGGAGAAAAGAGGGGGGCCAAGTTCAATACTCAAGTCAGTTCCGAATGCCAACTGATGCCGGTTCGGTCTATGCTGGAGGTGCAGAGTGAGACCATAGCCGATGGAACAAAAAGAGTTCTGGAACTGTAGTTCAGGAACTAGAACCAGAACTGCACATGTCCACATGACCGAGTCAGTCAGCGTCACACATACTAATGTCCGTTCAGTTGAGTGATTGTCTTTTACCTCCTTGCACAGACTAAAAGTGAAATATATTTACACATGCATATATATATATATATATATAACCCTATTAACAAAGTGTCTTGACAATATACCCAGGAATACAAAACAAGAAATAACATATAGCAGTCTGTCTGTACTATGTTCCACCACCTTTTCTGTTTTGGTCTTGAATAAATTAACGACTGATTTTTTTTTTTGCTTAAAGAAAAGTCAATGGGTTAATGGAGTGTGTAATGTGGAGGAATATGATTGTATTGGAGCAAACATTCCAGGATGCCCAGTTCCAGGGGAAGTAACTGAGAGGGGGGCTTGATATGACGGGTGATTCATATTGGGGCCCAGAGGGTTCATGGATCAGCTCAGTGACTGTTTATTTCAGTATCAACTGTAACGTTCATCCTGGAAATAGGCAGTTTGGCACCAAGAATGCCTCTGTGAAAACCTGCCATTGCTGGGGGGGGGAAACAAACATCTACAGTGTAACAACGAGCTGAACATGCTTTTGTCTATTGTCGGTGATAGTAAACATACTTTCAGGAGAGGCCAGTTGTTTTTATGGTACTTCAGTGGATTGGATTTATAACGACAATGCGGTGTTTTTGGTTGTTTTGAATGTATGTAATAATTACATTATGCCTCTGTAATTTCAGTTTCTGCTCATTGTAAGTGCATTCCTTGGGAGGTTTCGGACTATTAGCCTCCTGATTAGCGTCCCCTGTTGATTTCCCCCCTCTGCCTTGCTGCTAACGCTCGCTAGCTAGCTAGCTAGTCTGTCTGTCGGCTTGTCCGTCTAACCATCTGTCAGCCAGCCAGCCCTGTCTGTCTGCCTGTTTTGTATGTCTGATAGAACTGTCTGCCTGCCTGCCTGCCTGCCTGCCTGTCTGTCATTGGTCCAGGCTCAGTCTCAGCCAATCACGCGCTGCTGAACATGCTGCTTCTAACCAGTTGGAGGTGATCAGCCATAACTGCCATACTGTATTACAGATGACACTGCATGCGATTCACAACACACACACACACACACAGAGACACACCCTATAGCAAACTGTTCTAGCTTAACCATCACTTTTATTAACAGTATGCACTATCGTTTGGATTTTAATAACATTTCTGCTCTGTTACATTTTTATTTGAATAATGTAAATTAGGAACAATCTGTTTTAATTTGGACAGAAACACTTCAGCAACACAAAACCCCACACGTGGATTTGTTGTTGCTCTGTTTCGGTTAGTTATGATTGGATTTCTTTTTGATATCAGAAATTAAATGGATTTTTATAGTAGAAATGCATTGTGGATCTGACTTTCATTTGGTGTGAAAAATGAGTGAGAGAGACAGCAGAGACTTTCAATTGTGAGTCACATTGTCATTTTGTTTTATTAAGGGGGGGGGTCTTTTGGACAACACGCATCAAATGTCAGGCACTATTTCATTTCATCCTTACGACAGACAAGCACAAGTAAAAGGCATAAAATTCGTTGATTTACATCAAATGTAAATATATGTAGAAATATCTGCTATAGAAGTAGTGTCTCGTACAACATTAAGGCAATGTAAGTAGTGTAAATACGCGCTGTCCCTTTTGTGGAAATGCCATATTGAAACACCGATTTGTAAATCTGAGTGCACAGTCATTGTGCTTAACTTGATGGCTATTAAGGGGGGGAAATTGTTCATCATGACAGTTCAGGAACTTGATGCATAAAGAACATGGTTCGAACCAAGCAATGCATTCTTTACCTACCAAACAAATGCATGGCCGTATTGACTGAAACGCCGGATATCTTGGCATAATCGGGGCGGCAGGGTAGCCTAGTGGTTAGAGTGTTGGACTAGTAACCGAAAGGTTGCAAGTTCAAATCCCCGAGCTGACAAGGTACAAATCTGTCGTTCTTCCCCCGAACAGGCAGTTAACCCACTGTTCCTAGGCCGTCATTGAAAATAAGAATTTGTTCTTAACTGACTTGCCTAGTTAAATAAATAAAAATCGGACAGACTTTTTTTAAAGAGCTCTACTCAACCCGTGTCTCGGAAGTTCAGCGTGATTGAAGTTTAAAGGCAAAAAGCTCCGGCGTCAGCGCCACCTGCATTCACTGTAAAACGCTGCACATTGTCGGCTCAGTCGGGAAATGACCTTTAACATTTCTATGTAACGCTCCAGCGATCCAGTTTTTTGAATAGAGCCCTAAATGTCAACTGCACCATAAGGCGGATTGGAATGAATCCCGGCCTAAAGTGGTAAGACTGAAGTGGTGATTGGACTGTAGGTCATAAAGTTAAAAGTAATAGAAAGTAAATACACAGAATGTTTTTACCCACTCAAATGTTTTCAGACACTGGCCTAAACGAATTTAGAGAACAGTGCTGAGAAGCAACCTTTAAATACTGTATAGTGATTAAAGCTGGAATTCTGATTCCAAACCATTACATATTATTCTTTTTTTTCTTCTTTTTTTTCCGAAGGTAATGTTATCAAACAAATGCAATAAAAAAATCAAATATTTAACAACTAAAGATACAAATTATAGCTGAGTCACAGAAATAATACTGTCTAAACAAAAAAGGCACTTAATTCGTTCTCAAAATAATAAGACCGAGTAGAGGAAGTTTGGTTTGGCTAGCTTGTACAGAAACCTCTCCAAAGACTCGGAACAATCATCTTCAATCTGTGGACAGAGACGTTCTGCGATGGCAAAACCCTGGGCCGTATTCATTAGGGCTCACAACCTAAAGCGTTTTGCCACGAAAAATAAACATTTCTTATTGGTCAGGTCCAGCTCGTCCCTCCCTGTTTCAGTCTGTTTTCTTTCGTTTCGGGCCTTGTGAAAACAACCCTGTTCTCTTTGAAATGGAAATCCCAGTCAACATATGCTGTCATTTTATACAACCGACCGACTGTCTCCCATCCTCAACTTGCGTGGAGGAAATCCACATTCATGGAAATGAGATCCACGTTGGCAGGCACTTGGCAGGAGGCACTTGTGGTTCCATGTCCACATTATGCAGTTGCAGTGTCCTTCCTGCTTTTGTGAGGCGAGCCCCCCCTTTAAGGGCTCATCTCCTGTTCTTAATGCCAACCCTGGCAATCGCTGTAGTCCTCTATTTTCTGTGTGTGTGCCTTCGTGCATGCGGTGTGTGTTTGCAGTGGGAGAGGGGGTAGACTAACCCACCTGATGTCTGTGCTTATACCTGCTTGTTGAGAGATCGTGTCCATATAAGATCTCCATAAATAAATAAATACCCCCTTAAAACTTGGGCCATTGGTTCAGTCCTGTCCGGCTTTCAGTCTCTGATCTGCAGGGAGATGCAGCCTCGGGTGGGTGAGACCACCGGGACACAGGTAGGGAAGGAGGGGGGGGGGGGTTATAAAGCGAATGGGGGATAAATGAGGAGGAACGAGTGGTTTGTTTAGGGTCTCTTCCAGCCGCTCCGGATCAGCGCGTCATGCCGCAGGAAAGGCTGGCTGCGGAGATCTGTGAGTGGGTGAGGGAGGGGGAGAGAGGGGTCACTCAGGTTAAATGGGAAGTCAAACTGCTCCAGTGGCATCATGCTCATGTTTGAGGTTGTTGATGAAGGAACTTCTATTTGCAGTGCTTATCCTAACAGTGTATTTCTGCAAATAGAGTGCCAATTATGTTTCACATTTTCCAATTTGACTTATATGTTGTCAAATGGGTAGCCAATTGAAAGTGGATATCCGTTAACCAATAACAGAATGATGCCTTCCCATAGCCTTGCATTGTCAACTTAAAACTGACAGAGAAATATGGATTTTTCAATCCAAGGCTATAGGGGGGGGTATAGTTATTCAAATAAATCTCAACAACTTAACTAGGGAACAAAATATTAAAACGTTAAAATAATATCACAGTTGTGGCCAGTCAACGAGCTCTGTGAGTTACTATGCTGAAGACACAAAATATTAATCTGCTATGTCATGATTATGACAGTGTTATGTAGCCCTTTTATAATGGAGTGTTCAAATAGTATGACCTATTTTTCTGAGTATGTATGTATGCATGTCCTTTTGTCAGAATATGATGGCGTTTGTGTGGACGTGCAGGGGGCTCAACAGAGCTCGTTGACCATCGAGCTGCTCAGCACACCGCAAGTCACAGTTAACAGGGCAAAACAGGACATTGAGACATGACATCAACAGGTGACAGACTGGTGAGTGGTGGATGGACAGAACACTGGACACAGCATGCAAGAAAGAGGTGAGCGAGGTGGGGATGGAGGGACCTGAGTAGAAATGGTGGATGAAATAGTCTTATCTTGAGAGGTACACTTTGACTTGCCTAGTTAAATAAAAGACATGAATAAAAATGGAAACGAGGCCGGATACGTGCGCTTCTGCTGGCTCTTTGGGGAAAGGGAGTTGGTCTGTTTGAAATGCTGAGGGGGTTGTAAACCGCTATATAAATCTCGAAGCAATGTAGGCTCAGCTGCATGTTTCTTACTGTTGTACAGTAAAGCATATCTGACTGTTGTAAAACATAGCATACCTTACTGCTGTGCAGTACAGTAAAGCAGGTCTGACTGTTGTAAAGCATAGCATACCTTATGCATGCTCAAATTCGAAGGACAATGGCACGCTGGAGAAGTGTGCTCTTCACAGTACGGTAAAGCATATCTGACTGTTGTAAAGCATAGCATACCTTACTGCTATGCAGTACAGTAAAGCATATCTGACTGTTGTAAAGCATAGCATACCTTACTGCTATGCAGTACAGTAAAGCATATCTGACTGTTGTAAAGCATAGCATACCTTACTGCTGTGCAGTACAGTAAAGCAGGTCTAGCTGTTATAATGAATCTGAAGCGCTGGATTGGCTAAAGCAGCTGACATGACTAGCAGCACCATATACTGTGTAGCTAGCAGCACACAGAGGGGCCACAGTACAAGCAGGGCCAAAGCAGACAGGCCAGGCTTCAGGCTACCTTCCTTACCCTGCAGCGTTTAGGAGTGGCATATACTGTTATTTATCTTCTGTTCAGCTGTGCAGAGGGGTAGAATGAAGGAAAAAGAGTGATGGTTGAGGAAAGGTTGTTACCAGGTTAGAGAGAAACCAAACCAACCACATTAGTTAGTTTCATGGAACAACAAGGCACTGTTTGGTTAACAAGATTGGTTTTATAGCCAAACTTCTTAATACTGTATTTTTTTATTTAAATAAATACATCTCAAAAAGTATAAAACCTGAAAAAACTGATATCTTATACATAATGTAGCTTTTCATACTCATGCTATTATGCTACGGTAAATGCAACTTGATTATATGATTATATTTCATACTATGTACTATGCTGAACAAAAATATAAACGCAACATGTAAAGTGTTGGTCCCATGTTTCATGAGCTGAAATAAAAGATCCCAGAAATGTTCCATATGCACAAAAAGCATATTTCTCTAATATTTTGAGCACAAATTTGTTTACATCCCTGTAATTGAGCAATTTTCATTTGCCAAGATAGTCCACCTGACAGGTGTGGGATATCAAGAATCCAATTAAACGGCATGATCATTACAGAGGTGAACCTTGTGCTGGGGACAATAAAAGGCCAATCTAAATGTGCAGTTTTGTCACAACACAATGCCACAGATGTCTCAAGTTTTGAGGGAGCGTGCAATTGGCATGCTGACTGCAGGAATGTCCACCGGAGCTGTTGCCAGAAAATGTAATGTTAATTTCTCTACCAGAATGTCGTTTTAGAGAATTTGGCAGTACGTACAATTGGCCACACAACTGCAGACCATATATAACCACACCAGCCCAGGACCTCCACATCTGGCTTCTTCACCTGCGGGATCATATGAGACCAGCCACCCGGACAGCAGACGAAACTGTGGGTTTGCTCGACGTCCTCACCAGGGTCTTGACTTGACTGCAGTTTGGCGTCGTAAGCGACTTCAGTGGGCAAATGCTCACCTTCGATGGACAATGGCACGCTGGAGAAGTGTGCTCTTCACACGTTAATCCCAGTTTCGATTGTACCGGGTAGATGGCAGACCGCGTGTATCGCGTCGTGTGGGCGAGATGTTTGCTGACGTCAATGTCGTGAACAGAGTTCCATATGAGGGTGGGGTTATGGTATGGGCAGGCATAAGTTACAGACAATTGCATTTTATCAATGACAATTTGAATGCACAGAGATACCGTGACGAGATCCTGAGGCCCATTGTCGTGCCATTCATCTGTCGCCATCACCTCAGTTGCCCCCATGCACAGCCCCATGTCGCAAGGATCTGGACACAATTCCTGGAAGCTGAAAATGTCCCAGTTCTTCCATGGCCTGCATAATCACCAGACATGTCACCCATTGAGCATGTTTGGGATGCTCTGGATCGATATGTACGTCAGAGTGTTCCAGTTCCCACCAATATCCAGCAACTTCGCACAACCATTGAAGAGGAGTGGGACAACATTCCACAGGCCACAATCAACAGCCTGATCAACTCTGTGTGAAGGAGATGTGTTAGGCTGCAGGAGGCAAATGGTGGTCACACCAGATACTGACTGGTTTTCTGATCCACGCCCCTACTTTTTTTTTTTTTTTTAAAGGTACAGTATCTGTGACCCAACTGATACATATCTGTATTTCCAGTCATGTGACATCTACAGATTAGGACCTAATTCCTTTATTTCAACTGACTGATTTCCTTAGATGAACTGTAACTCATGTTGCATTTTATATTTTTGTTCAGTATGAATATCTAAATATCAGGTTCAGTCATTCAGAGGTTTGGCTGTCTGACTTATATCCTGTTAATTGAGGTAGAAGTCCTTTGAGGTAGATAGAAGACACACTTGCCACCAATAAGAGTCAAAGGCCGGGATTCAAGCAAACTGCAGACTGGCCTAAATTAGTAAAGGGGGGGTAAGGAGTAATCTTAGGGAGTGACGAGGTGGTCATGCTGCATGCAGAGTGGTCAGGCAAGGGCGGGGGGGGGGGGGTAACGAGGAGAGGACACCTGTTCTGGACAACCTTGGCATTAGGGGGAAGGAACTGTAGGAGCTAGCAGTTGGAGTCGTCACAGAGCTGTGCTTCACAGAAGAACCGTGAGCTTCGTTTAGCAGTACGGGCTGTGAAGGGGACGCTCTTCAGCACTGAGGGGGGAGGAGGGGAGAAAACGTCA
Organism: Oncorhynchus nerka; assembly: GCF_034236695.1. NCBI lineage: Eukaryota > Metazoa > Chordata > Actinopteri > Salmoniformes > Salmonidae > Oncorhynchus > Oncorhynchus nerka. Next base: position 41,518,855 of record NC_088415.1, read on the forward strand.
CACCTGAGACAGAGGAACCTGTACTGTTACTGTACTGTTGTACACCCCCCCCCCCCCACAGACTGTAACTTCTCTGTATATACAGTATACCAGCTCTCTCTGTGCCACACCTCGCTGTATTGGAGTACTGGAGTGCCAGACTACACTCCTGTGAGTCTTCCAGCCCTCGAAAGGTCTTTGGGTGTGTCTGAAATGCACCCTATTCCCTATGTAGTGCACTACAGGGAATAAAGTGCTATTTGAGATGCGCACTATGTTCAGGATGACAGGGCTATACTGTATGTAGAGTATCGGAGATGACACAAGTGTTGTAAGAGACCAGTAGTGGGGAGGAAGCATTATTAGCATATTATTAACATTGATCATTTAGATTTCACTGTCGACGCTGATTAATGAGAGTGAAGTTAGAAACTGTCCTGAGTTTGCACCTCCCACGAAACAGGGCATCGGGACACGGTGGCATTTTTTTTTTACCTACTGGGACGCGCATAACAGCCAATGGCTTGACTACAGGCCTACTCTACTCTGTAATAACGAGACCGTCCTCATCTAGACAACTAGGAGGCCACAAAAAAAACACAACTACTGGGACGTTCAAAACTGGAATCTGCTGCTGTCTAGCTGCTGGATAGCCTCGAGCAGTGGTGTCTGAACCACGTAACAGAGTGCTCCTCCAGCCGAGCAGTTGAGGACCACAGTGATCTTAGCCTGGCCCCGGCCTCTGCCCCTAGGACTGGGGTTTGGACCAGGAGACCTGGGGCCCGGCTGGGGGCTGCGTGGCTGCCTGCGTGGCTGCATGTCGAGCCCACCTGTGATGATATCCTCGATGGTGCCGTCCTTCCCCTCGTAGACGGGCCGGTGGTCCTTAGCCTGGCGTTTACGCAGCTCCGAGATCAGCTCTTGTTGCTGCTGCCTCTTCTTCACTACCTGGACCTAGGAGGGAGAGAGGAGGAAGGATCAAATCCTGCCGAGGTCCCCCAAAATAGCTTGAGCTGCCCACGGATCATTTCAATCGTACAAAATGCATGAACTCCTTATTGGAAGTGTGAGAAATATATTGAGGAAATATAAAGGCTCTGTTGATCGCAAAATTATCCATTCTACATTCTACATCTAGACTCTCTAGAGTCGTTGTACAATAAGCTCAATTTTACTACTGTTGGTTGAGTCCAGTGACTATTATAATCTTCCTGTTTTTTTGGGCCTTGTCTGTCAGTCAGGGCTCGGGAGACTTCTAGTACTGTACCTTGGGGTCGTGTTGCTTGGCCTCCTGAGCCAGTAATTTCTCTCTCATGGCTTCCTCCTGCTTTTTCCTCTGCTCATTGTCCACCACCGCATCCTGTAGGGAGGAGAACACAAAATGGACGCCACTCAGAGAAATTAGACTTCAGTTCGATACAAATCAAGACACGGAAATATATCTAGTTTACAATAGAAGAAATGGTTTTGGGTGTTGAGTAAACAGAGACAACACACTTTCATGTAGCTAAACAGTCAGCAACATACATTTTTCTGTGTGTCTCCCTCTCTCTCTCTGATCCCCTCTCTGTTTCTCTCTCACACACACACAGATACGCATGCAAGCGCGCAGATCCATACATTCTAGTAGAGAACAATCTCCGGAAGGTGTCTGTGTGGCAGGGCTGTCCAGCAGGCGGAGGCAGGGCCGTCTGTCCTTCCGGGGGGCAGGGAGGGTGGAGGCAGGGGGAAGCAGAGGCAGGGCGGGCCCTCGGTCCGGGGTTAGAGTGGGGAGGCAGGGGAGAAAGGGAAAGCAGGGGGGAAGGAAGCGGGAGACCGGACCCAGTCTAAACACCACAGCTGCGGCTCTGAAGGCAGACCCAGCTGGCCCATCCTGTTATTAGACCTGTGACTCCAGTACACACCCTGTCCTGTGGCACACAGACGGCTCTGCTCTGCTCTTAGAGGCAGCAGGGCAACACCCAGACTCAGACTAACCAAAGGTTAGGCTAACTCCCATAGGACAGAGGGCAATCTCTACCTAAACACAATCCTGTGTGGCTTAGTTGGTAAGAGTGTGATCCCCTACTGGGATCCCATATTGCATAATAAATACATGCAGTCGCTTTACTGTAACAACGTTTGTATTGTGGCATATTATATACATGTACGTGTTAGAACTGTGCTGCTTGGTCCTCCCTTACCTTGTAAGCTCTGATGAATCGCACAAAGACAGGGAAGAACACGGACGGAGGAGTCGTCTTGGAGCTCTCCCCAAAATAGTTCACCACATTGTTGAAGGCTTCCTAGAAAATGACCGGGGGAGACAGAAGTGTAAAAGGCAGGAACACAACATTTGTCAACATCGACAACCTTTACAAAGCCTTTTGTTTTGAGGTCAAGTGTTGTCCTGCATTGTTGTATCTTGGGCTTTTTGGCTTTTGTTGTGCTGCTTCTAGGGAGAGGTGTTTGCGCCGTTACACTAAGTTGTGTTATGTTGGGTTTTGACCTGTTTGTAGTTTTTGCAAAGCTATTTTCCCGGAAGAAAAATGCTGTGCTTGCTTTAGCGGTTTTATGGTAGTGGAAGAAGTTTAGAAGTTTACAGACCAGTTGTCACGTTCTGACCTTTATTTCCTTTGTTTTGTATTTATTTAGTATGGTCAGGGCGTGAGTTGGGTGGGCAGTCTATGTTTGTTTTTCTAGGTTTTGGGTATTTCTATGTTTCGGCCTAGTATGGTTCTCAATCAGAGGCAGGTGTCATTAGTTGTCTCTGATTGAGAATCATACTTAGGTAGCCTGGGTTTCACTGTGTTTGTGGGTGATTGTTCCTGTCTCTGTGTTTGCACCAGATAGGACTGTTTAGGTTTTCGCACATTTATTGTTTTGTTAGTTATTTCATGTCTAGTTCCTTTTATTAAAGAACATGAATAACCACCACGCTGCATTTTGGTCCGCTTCTCCTTCACCACAGGAAAACCCTTACACCAGTATTGAACCATTGTGTTTGCAGTTTTGATAGGATGTGTTAAGTTTACCTCTGCAGTCTTGGCATCCTTCTGCAGTTTGTCAAGCTGAGTGTCGCTAGTCTGGAGGAAGCCCTTGAGAACAGAGTGGTCGTGGAGACTACACTCTCTCCTGATCAGATCCATCCCTTTACCCAGCTCCCGCACGTCCAGCAGCACATTCTCCAGAGACACTAGAGAGAGAGAGAGAGATACGCACGCAGGCACACGAATATCAAGCCTCCTCATTTCTACTGTGCTTCACATGAACTGTCTTCTTCATACAGTCAGAAGAGGAGTCCCAGTCCTGTCTTTGTGAGGTCTATAGCTGTGTACTCACCTGCTGCAGCTTTGTCCACAAAGTGTAGTTCGTTGAAGAAGTTAGCCAGCTCTGGATACTTCTCCTTGACAACCACAGCTATGTAGTGGAGCAGAGTCATCTTCCTGTCTGTAGACTTGGTGTCCAGCAGCTGTGGGAGGAGAGGAATGCATATTAGCCAAGCCTCTTTTATCACTCTTGAAACAAGTGTATAATTGTAGCCTTGTATAACTAATATGGAGGTAAACTGAATGCATGACCAGAATACATATCAACCAAGGCCCTTCTCAATCTGGAGGAGTACATCTGGAAAAAAGTCTAGCCCCTTGTAACTAATATGATGATACAGTCTCTAGAATGTTCTACTTTGTTTCGTACAGTACTCACCAGATCAAGACTTTGTAGCTTGAAGCCATACACAGAGCCTCTCTTGCCGCTGTTCATGTAGTTTCCCAGGGCTAAGATGATCTATGAGCATATAAAAGAAGAATTACAATCTTAGCGCCATGAAACTGTGGCCAGGGTCATGCAAAAAAAAGAAGTTTTCTAAAATAGTTGTTGCACTAAGATCCATTGCCTAAAACTGACATAGATGATTTTAGTGCTAAGAAACTCTTGGGGAAACTCACCACTTGTTGCTAAAACTGAAACAACGCTTGTCATCCAAAGTCAAACTACTTTAATCCCCGATGGTGGAATCCAAGAGCGAGAAGCCTTACCTCTAGCATGCGTTTTAACTTGGGTGAAGACTTGACGGACGCGGACGCTGCGATGATGGCGTTGAGCTGCGGGGTTAGCATGCCGACGTTGTCCGAGAAGTTCCCGACGAACGTAATGATATTCATCCTCTGGGTGAGCCGTTCGATCTTGGAGAAGAAGAGCATGAATCGGTCCACGTCCGTCAGCGCGTCCAGCGGTCGCCGCTCCCGTTCGTACTGACGCATCGTCTTCCCCTCCGCCTCCGTGGGAAGGAACCGCATCAGACACTCCACGAAGTCCACCGGCAGGGCCTTCAGATCAAAGCTATAAGGAGAAACAGATAGTAGAGGTTGCAACACTGAAAAGGTTAGAAACATCAGACACTCCACGAAGTCCACCGGCAGGGCCTTCAGATCAAAGCTATAAGGAGAAACAGATAGTAGAGGTTACAACACTGAAAAGGTTAGAAACATCAGAAACGCCACCAAGTTCACCGGCAAGGCCTTCAGATCAAAGCTATAAGGAGAAACAGATAGTAGAGGTTGCAACACTGAAAAGGTTAGAAACATCAGAAACTCCACCAAGTTCACCGGCAGGGCCTTCAGATCAAAGCTATAAGGAGAAACAGATAGTAGAGGTTGCAACACTGAAAAGGTTAGAAACATCAGAAACTCCACCAAGTTCACCGGCAGTGCTTTTCAGGTCAAACCTGAGTAGGGAGACCTTGCATAAAGCATCAGAAGGGGGAAGACAGGTTAGAAACCTCAGCGCTAGAACTGGAAACGATGCAGCATAGAACCACATGGTTGGGCCCCTCGGAGTCTGGTTCCTCTCTAGGTTACTTCCTTCTAGGGAGTTTTTCCCTGGACACTGCTTCCTCTTTGAAGGCCCAGGCTGGGACACTGTAATGCACTTTGTGACAACTGAATTGTTGATGTAAAAATACATTTTTATTTGTGGAAAGTGAGGTATAGGTTACAGTACGTACCTCTGTATGGCTTTGCAGATCTCCTCGGTGCTCTTGTTGGCCTTCCTCAGGGTGATGGCCAGGTTCTTGGAGCGGTTTGCGTCCAGCAGGCTGACCTTGTTGGCAGCCTTCTGAGACACTTTGGTCTTGGGGCCACTCAGGTCCACCAAAGGACCCTGGGCCTTGGTCTTAAAAAGCTCCTCAAACTTCTCCACATCCAGCTCCTATAGACAGACACCACACACTCAGTCAAACGTGATACCTCAAAGCATGTACATCTTCTATGAAAAATACCTGTTTTAATTGGGAGTTTTGTTTGGTTTTGATTGCAATAAAACAGGGCTGGCTTAACTATCCGTGTACAATGAGTTAGGAGGAGGGCCTTGAGGGCCTCTTTTCCTGACCACATGACATGGAACAACTTGGGCCCAAAATGAAGAGAGAAACTGTCAGATGAAGGCCCCCGAAATGGAGGTTTCCCCTGGACTGGTAGACTCACCTCTAGTACTCGTTCATCATCTATCTCGCTGAAGACCGTGCCGTTGATCTGGTTGGGTTTCAGCGCGGTCCAGTTGAAAATAGGCAGGCGGAACTTGGTCTTGATGGGCTTCTTGATCCTGATAGCTGCAGACCGAAATTATTACATAGAACACCAGGACAGCTATTATATAGACAATCATGCACATTTCCATCACTCAATCAGACTTGTATCTTCTCGACACATTCTATACTCCACCCTCCATCCTAACTTCCTTTTAAGTTCAGATGAACCGTAGTGGCACCATAGCAGACGTGCAATGCATTGTATTTGGAGGCTGGTGTTTGCTCTTACCTGATAGGCCCATATTGAGGATGAAGTTGGGTGCAGTTCCTGGTAAAGGCGGGGCCATAGGAGGTGGGGGTGGAGCATTCGCTCCTGTGGAATAGAACACAAGACACTCAAGTCAGGATCGACCAATAACGCCGAAGTCTGGGCAGCTCTATTCTCATGAGCCGTAATCAAATCCCAAGCGTATGGACATCTGTGAGAGGCTAGTTCAGGCATGCTTTACCAAATCAATACGACGAATAGTAATATTTGTTTATGATTGCATACACTAGTGTTGTGCGTCCATCCAGCTGTTTCCGTGTGTGTGTGTGTGTGTGTGTGTGTGTGTGTGTGTGTGTGTGTGTGTGTGTGTGTGTGTGTGTGTGTGTGTGTGCGTGCGCGCACAGCCTGTCAGCACCTTGATTCACAGTGAGGGAGGAAACACCCTAGCGTTTCCCTTTCCTGTCTGGACGGACGGGGCCCGGGCCCTACTCTGACCAATCACCTGGCTGGGCACAAAAGGGCAACGAGGGCAACTCTAAAATAGATCTGCCCTCATAGACCTATCTCCCCCGTGTCCCTTTGGACTCTAGTGACTTCCTCTCTCTTACATACATGTACACCACACATAGTACCCTTTTCACACTACAGAGCCGAGCTGTACTGGCCTGGTTACACACCCACCATAGTTTGATTTTTTTCAACCTCTTCAGTGGGCTTTGTAATTTGGAATGGAAAAGGGTGGGAACCCCTGCTATGAAGGACAATGTGAAAACAAAGCCAACATGTTATAGTTCTAGTCGGCACAATGAAGTGAAATAGTATAACTGATCATGGTACTGTACCTAAAGCAGAGGGCAGAGGAGGAGGAGGCGGAGGAGGGGGAGGCGGGGGAGGTGGTGCTTCACTGGCCGATGGTAGACTAGTTCCTGGTCCTCCTGGTCCTCCTGGCCCTGTTACTCCTCCAGGCCCCACTGAGAATCCTCCGTTCTGCCCAAAGTCACCCAGAGGCACCCCCGGACCTCTACCCCCTCCTCCTCCACCACCGCCCCCTCCCAGGGGCTCGATGGCGATGTCCCCGTCCGGCTGCTTGCGGAGGCGGATGGTCCCCTGCTGTTCCATCTCCAGCAGGCGCTTCTCGATGTTGAAGCTCCTCTGGAAGGCAGCGTCCTTCTCCTTGATCATCCTCCTCAGGGTGTGGACCTGGGTGTTGGTCGACTCGTACGTCTCCTGTTGGGTCAGACCACCAGGGAGAGACAGAGAGAGAAACGGCTCTATGATGACTCCGAAAAACCATACAGGATCATAATCATGCCATATCATATCATCCTTCCGGAGACACCTGAAACCCCACCTCTTTCAGGAATACCTAGGATAGGATAAAGTAATCCTTCTCACCCCCCTTAAAAGATTTAGATGCACTATTGTAAAGTGGCTGTTCCACTGGATGTCTTAAGGTGAACGTACCAATTTGTAAGTCGCTCTGGATAAGAGCGTCTGCTAAATGACTTAAATGTAAATGTATATCCTGCCGATCAATTTTCTATAATAGCATTCTCGCTCGAGCACAGTTAATCAAACGTTGATGTTAGTCTGCCACGGCCGTACGTATACTCAACCAGGCGTCGTGAAACACTGCTGCAAAACAACATATTAAATACAACATTAAGACGCGCGAAGACACAGCTGCGGCTCTGCTGAATCATCAAGGGTGCATTTGATGGCGTATATGAGAAACGGGAATGGCAATTTGATTCCGTATCATAATCGTGAACCACAGCTCGTCTTACCCGTATGACGTGGAGATCCTTGTCCTTCTGCAGGAGCTGCTTCTCCAGGTCAGCCACTTTCGTGATGGTCTCATTCTCCACCTCCAGCAGCTTCTCCGTCACCTAGTGCAGGGTGGAGAGGATGAAGAGGGCGAGGAAAGAAAGAGAAGGCAGCAGGCATGGAGAGTGAAGCAGAGTGAGTGGGGAGATGGAACAACCGGGATGGAGAAAGGGATAGCGGGGAGAGGAGGTGAATTAAAGCGTTGATTCAGTAAAGTCCACCTCTGGCATCTCGCCCAGTTCCACTTTTGCTCTCTATCTCTCTCTCTCTCGCTCTCGTGTACTATATTCGCTGCAGCATCAGTAAGAAATGTGATGCGCTTTGCAGCATGACACAGCAGGTTCAAGTGAGGCTGACATAGCCTAGTTAGCTTTCACTTTTGAAATTGGATAACATGTTGTACAAGTAGTAAAAGGAATTCTCTGGGAATGCTCGCTCTCCTCCTCCCCCGTAATTCCTGGCCCCTGAAAGCCGGGTTTGTTTTGAAATTCTCCAGATGACGGCACGTGCGCCTCCTGACCTTTCTGTGTTAGAAAGGGGTCATTGGAAGAACATGGGGGGATGGCGTACTTCACATTACTGCCCGACTGAAATAGCAGGGGAGACCCAATCCTGACCGGATAATGGCGTACCTGACTACGGTACTTCGTAGAACTCTTTTCATGTACATTCATCAGTACGGAGAAGGACAAATGTGCTATAAAAATTCAGTGTGAATAACAACTAAAAGACTCATCGCCGTGTGTGTATTTGACCTATAACCCATTTGAAAACATTCCACTCCTGCACAGAGGCTTAGCGGGTGGGTCTGGTCAGTCTTGGGGTTCTTACGTGGGACAAGTGTTCCTCCAGCTCCTCCACCTTCTCCAGAGCCACGTTCTTGGTCTCCGCGTCCTCCAGCAGGCCGCCCACATCAAACACATTGTCCAGGTAGGCCTGAATCTGGACCGACAGCTTGTCACTCTCTGTGTACTTGGATTTCTGTAGGGAGAGAAGGGGAGGTTCAGGTTCACATTTATGAAGGTACCGTAGAAGGCAACGTTTTAAGGCATCTTGGAAAAGGGGACATGACATAAAATGGCGATTTTTAACTTCCTGCCTTCAAATGCTGCCTCAGAAGGCATGAGACACAGCATGTATGGCTCCTTGGAGACTTCATTCAAGGAATGCTGAAGGAGATGTTTGCGACAGGTCAAATGAATACCTGGTTATTACATTGTATTCATAGCGTCCTCCTTACCTCCAGGTAGTCATCTAGGCCCAGCTTAGTGAACTCGTACTGCAGGTGAACCCTGAAGTTCATGTCTTCTACCGAGTGGACCATGATGTTGATGAACTGCATGCAGGCCACCATGAAGTCGATGTTCCCATCCTCCACGTGGAAATACTCCATCAGCTTCTCAAAGCGATGCTTCTCCTTGCACACCTGAAAAGGAACCGAAACAACATGTCAATACAGACGGGAGCATATTTTTTAGAGGGGTTTGCAGTCTTAATGAAGTCCTCTTCAAATCCAAAAGAGGAGGATGTGTTTCAGTTCTGTTCACCTTTGAATCTCCTCAGTTTCCGAAATGCTTTGATGTTGCTGTGCCGTATAACATAGTTTCAGGTGAGCTTAGTGACCAGTGGCGGTCGGTGCCGTTTAAGATGAGCATGGTGTTATTTCTATTACAGCGTATTGGATGACATTCATATTCCATTCACCCAGCTCAATGTAACGGCGATAGGCTTAGGCTACTACATGATACTCACGTTTTCCCTGTACCCATCATGAGGTTGCTACAACTTAGCCTATGACTGAAAGTTTACAACGTAGGTGCACGGCGAGAGAAATGAGAGACGGTGACACATTCAATACCGCCTTGCACATTCTGGCCTGCATCTAGCCGATCTAGGGTGTAATCGTTAGTCCAACAGTTGCAAACAAGAGTTTCTATTTGACATATTCAGGTATGTTTATCTCCGTTTCGTTCCGTTTGCTTCGGTTTAAGAAGCGTTTTTCAACAGAACCGGCGGAGTGAATGCACCCCTGATCACACGCAAACATTTCACTTTCATAGCAGCCACATAAAACAGCATGATCATTTAGCTTGTTGTATATATAATTCCTTCTCGCCGCTATCTACGCACTCTCCTCCTCTCACCTTTACCCTTCACTTGTGGACTTCAGTGCACAACAAATCAGCTGTCTGTGACCAGGCGAAAAAAAACTTTCCAAGCCAAACCTTCATATCATGACCGCTAACCGCTACAGCCTTCTTTGTTGTCACGTCATAGTCAACTTAAACTGCTAGAACTAACGTGTTAGTAAACCTGCTACAATCATGCAGTACAGTGTACAGACTGAAAGAAGTTTAGCAGTTACAGAGGCTGGCCCCGGTGACAATAAATTAAGAACATCTTGACTTCGAAGAGTTCCAGTGTTGGATAGCCATAGCCAGCTAGCTAACATTGCATCCCTCTGTTTGAGCTGGGTGTTTGAGTAGGCTAAACTAGCTAGCTGCATTTACTAGCAAAAAGTGAAAGTTTCAAAAAATACAACCAATCAGTTTGCCCCCCTCACCTCATACATTTCTCTCTCGCTCTCTCTCTCCATCTTCTCCTTAATTTTTAAAGAAATGAATTTGCTCAACTGTTAAATTATTGTCTTTCTCTCTCTTTGACTCAAACTACTCACCACGTTTCATACACTGCAGTGCTAGCTGGCTGTAGCTTATGATTTCAGTACTACATTCATTCTCTGATCCTTTGATTGTGTGGACAAAGTCAGTTCATGCTGCAAGAGCTCTGATAGGTTGGAGGACGTCCTCTGGAAGTTGTGATAATTACTGTGTAAGTCTATGGAAGGGGGTGAGAACTATGAGACTCCTAGGTTTCGTATTGACTTCAGTGTACCCAGAGGAGGACGGAAGCTAGCTGTCCTCCGGCTACACCATGGTGCTACCCTACAGAGTGCTGTTGAGGCTACTGTAGACCTTCATTGCAAAACAGTGTGTTTTAATCATTTATATGTTGACGTGAATATATTTAGTATAGTTTTATCTAAAACGGATCACTTTTTAATGTTTCAATATTTGTATTTTTATGAAATTCACTGAGGAGGACGGTCCTCCGCTTCCTCCTCTGAGGAGCCTCCACTGATCGTGACCCATGCCAAGGCTATGGGTGTAAGCAGAGGTCAACACACTCCATCTGCAATGAAAAGCCCTCCTAATTATTGGAATTCTTGGAAAGGGAACAGAGTAAAAATAAGGCAATGGGATAGAGATCTCGCCAGACTCCCACACACACACACACACACACACACACAAAAGAAAACAAACTGATTTCCCAACTTAAAAACATCTGATTTAAATACAGAACAAAATCCAACCCCTCATTCCATATCAGCATTCTTTAGCCTAGAGTTGTTGTTTTGTGATTTATACTTAATTGCTGCACAAATATGGCTATAAACCAGAGCTGCGTCTCAAATGGCATCCTATTCCCTATATAGTGACCAGAGGCGGCCCTGGTCAAAAGTAGTGCACTATATAGGGAATAGGATGCCATTTGAGAGACAACCCAAAACTGGTGGCGGAACATCTTAGCTATAACGTTTCAGTAAACACTCAGCTGTCACTATGATTGCATTTTGAAATCACGCCACAAAGTTGTTGGTTGGTTCACACATTGTTGTGACTGGGTGGCTGATAGGAGTACTGCTCTATGGGGTTCTGTGGTGCTCTGCAGATTGTACAGAGCAATCGGCTGATTCCGGCGTTAAGACGACTGACTCTACAGGCTAGAAACTGAGAGGCTAAGCAAACCTTTGTGATCCACTCACTCCCACTGGGAAATTGATCCTTATCACGGTTGCCTCACATCTGGTGGCTTAATGAGATGAATAGCCCCAGACATAGCATGGTTCTGGGCTTTGCCTAACAGGCCTACCAGGGTTCAAATAGTATTCATTTTCTTTCAGATACTTTGAGCATTTCATTGAGCCTGCCCGAAGAGCCAGATGGGCAGGGCTTGCACTTTTGGGATTATTCTGTTGGTTTTATCGTGCCCACGCAAGCGTTCCAAGTATTTGGAAGAAAGCAAAACGGTGAATTCTGCCTACAGTAGGCTAATACTGAGGTTATACTAAAGTAATACGTCACCTCTTTGAAGTTGTCGAATGCAGAGAGTATGATCTCATGGCCTCCTCTCACCAGACACACCGCAGCCAGCAGCTCCAGCACCAGGGCTTTTGTCCTGTCAAGACAGAATATGCGTGTTCATAGACACAACGTCTATATAACACTGCATTACGACTCTGGTAATCCATGGCTCGACCTGTACGTGGTTCAAATCCAACTCACTATGACGTTGTTATAACGGCATTTGATAATAGACTTCGTTAAATATTAGCCGTATTCTTTTCACCGGTGCAAAATGTAGTCAGCAATTAGATAACCTAAAGCACTAAATAAATGCATAGCACAGCTGAAATCCATGATTCTCTACTTTGAGGTTTAACACCCACAGAGGAGCCGGAGCGAGGGGCTTGTCAACGCTTCAACTGAAAGGAGGTCATTATGAAGTGATCAGCTCCCACGCTTTAACACTGTAATCCCAAACATTCCTCTAACACACTGCATCTATAAAAGGCATTCATCCAAAATGGCACCCTAGTCCCTACGCCATGGCTCCCTATTCCCTTCGTAGTGCACTACTTTTGACCGGGACCCTACTCAAAATTAGTGCATAGGGGGCCATTTGGGATATAGGGTAAACCATGCCTTTACCAGGCTGGATGTATGGTTCTCATTCCCAACATCAGAGAGAAGCCGATGGGAGCCCCCTCAGAGAATGAGGAGCGTATCATATGAACAGGCTGATCAAATGTTCCTCTATTGTCTGACCCACACCCTGACCCACCCTTAAATCTCTCAAGCTGCAGAGGTGGCGGAGGCAGGGGCACGGCCTGAACTTGAACTGATGATAGATACCTGCACACTGTTGTACCCTGCACCTCAAATCAAAATCAACCTAGAGTTACTGGAAGTGTGTAGTAACAGCTTCTAAATAGAGCCTGAGATTTGCTTACCTTGAGTTCTTATTGTTCAGACTTAGGGCAATTTCGTTGACTGCGTGTGCGTGGGACATTACCAGGTTGAAGCCATACTGGAGAGAGAAGGTAATGATAGAACAGGATGTGGTCAAAGAGAAGCAAAAGAGGCTGAATGCTGCCAGTGCATAGATTCAAGCACACTGCCTAGATTCACTTTTACTGTGGCTTATACAGGAAACATCTGCAACAGAGACTCTTGACATCTTTAAAACAAAATATTTGGCTGCATTTATGCTTTACCGTTTCTGCCCTAATGCCACTAGAGAGAATAATAAGTGTTTTAGGTTCCTCTTGTGTATTATTGGTAACATGAGGGGTGGCTTTGATAGTGGATATCCCCAGTCAGTACCTGGTAGTTCATTATGGCTCGCAAGCACATGATGCAAACGTGCACGTCGTCCTTCTGGCTCACGAGTCTAGAGTTCTTGATGGTTTTGCTGTTAGGTGCTGTGCCATAGCTGCAACAGAGGGCAAAGGTCAACAACTACAGTGGCAAGAAAAAGTATGTGAACCCTTTGGAATTACCTGGATTTCTGCATAAATTTAACCTACAAATCAGATCTGATCTTCATCTAAGTCACAGCAACAGACAAACACAGTCTGCTTAAACTAATAACACACAAATGATTGTATTTTTCTTGTGTTGAATGTTTAAATGATGTATTCACAGTAGGTTGGGAAAAGTATGTGAACCCCTAGGCTAATGACTTCTCCAAAAGCTCATTGGAGTCAGGAGTCAACTAACCTGGAGTCCAATCAATGAGATTTAGTTTGGAGATTTTGGTTAGAGCTGCCTTGCCCCGTTAAAAAAACACTCACAAAATGTGAGTTTGCTATTCACAAGAAGCATTGCCTGATGTGAACCATGCCTCGAACAAAAGAGATCTCAGAAGACCTAATATTAAGAATTATTGCCTTGCATAAAGCTGGAAAGGGTTTCAAAAGTATCTCTAAAAGTCAGTCCATGGTAAGATAAAGATGTCTATAAATGGAGAAATGTCAGCACTGTTGCTACTCTCCCTAGTAGTGGCCGTCCTGCAAAGATGACTGAAGGAGCACAGAGCAGAATGCTCAATGAGGTTAAGAAGAATGTGTCAGTTAAAGACACAGAAATCTCTGGAAGATGCTAACATCTCTGTTGACGAGTCTACGATACGTTAAACGCTAAACAAGAATGGTGTTCATGGGAGGACACCACGGAAGAAGCCACAGCTGTCCAAAAAAACCATTGCTGCCCGTCTGAAGTTTGCAAAATAGCACCTGGATGTTCCACAGCGCTACTGGCAAAATATTCTGTGGACAAATGAAACTAAAGTTGAGTTGTTTGGAAGGAAGGAACACACAACACTATGTGTGGAGAAAGGCACAGCACACCAACATCAAAACCTCATCCCAACTGTAAAGTATGGTGGAGGGAGCATGATGGTTTGGAGCTGCTTTGCTGCCTCAGGGCCTGGACAACTTGCTATCATCAGAAAAATGAATTCCCAAGTTTATCAAGACATTTTGCAGGAGAATGTAAGGCTATATGTCCGCCAATTGAAGCTCAACAGAAGTTAGGTGATGCAACAGGACAACAATCCAAAAGACAGAAGTAAATCAACAACAGAATGCCTTCAGGAGTGCTGTCGCATGACCTCGAGAGCGGTTCACACCAGACATCCCAAGAATATTGTGGAACTGAAACAGTTTTGTAAAGAGGAATGGTCCAAAATTCCTCCTCAACCGTTGTGCAGGTCTGATCCGCAACTACAGAAAAGGTTTGGTTGAAGTTATTGCTGCCAAAGGAGGTTCAACCTGTTATTAAATCCAAGGGTTCACATAATTTTTACAACCTGCACTGTGAAATGTTTACACAGTATGTTCAATAAAGACATGAAAAAATGTAAATTGTTTGTCTGTTATTAGTTTAAGCAAACTGTGTATGTCTATTGTTGTGACTTAGATGAAGATCAGATACAATTTTATGACCAATTTATGCAGAACTCCAGGTCATTTGAAAGGGTTCACATACTTTTTCTTCCCATTGTACATATTTTATTCAATGTTCGCATACAACAAAAACAACTTGAGTCCACTTCATCCTTAAACAGCTTTAGATTCCACTTCACTTGTCTGATCTAAATCATCAGAGCCATTGTGTGTTCATGTTGTGTGCTTTTTTGTGACATCTTGATTTATGAGAGCAAGAAATGTTGTACAGTTTCTGACATTCATGTGACTGCAGGCTTTGTGTTCCATTGCGCCTAGCTTAAAGTGTGTCAAAGAGAGATCAGGCAGGGAAAGAGACCAGAGAAGGCCCATGTGGTTACAGAATGATGCATTCTGGGACGAGGTGAAGCCGTAGGTTTCTTGCATGACATCCGTTTGTCCCCAGACTGAGGTCTGCTAGTTACAGAACAGTCTCTCCTCCACATCCTCTTATCGCTCGGTCTCTTTTTCATGTTTTCGTGTGTCTGTGTTTCCTGCTCGTCTTACTTTTTGTCTTTTTTGAAAACTGAGTCATAAGTTTCTCAAGCATTTCTTCCTGTAGTAAACCAACAGACATGTATATAGGGTTGTCCGTTGACAAAAAATATATATATATATATGAATTATTTTACATTTTTATACCCCTTTTTCTCCCCAATTTTGTGGTATCCAATTGGTGGTTACAGTCTTGTCTCATCGCTGCAACTCCAGTACAGACTCGGGAGAGGCGAAGGTCAAGAGCCTTGCGTCCTCCGAAACACAACAAAACCAAGCCACAATGCCCACTTAACCCGGAAGCCAGCTGCACCAATGTGTCAGAGGAAACACCGTACACCTGGCGACCATGTCAGCATGCACTGCGCTGGCAGGAGTCGCTAGTGCGCGATGGAACAAGGATATCCCTACCAGCCTAATCCGCACGACACTGTGCGAATTGTGTGCCGCCCCATGGGTCTCCCGGTCGCGGCGGGCTGCGTCAGAGCCCGGACTCTAACCCAGAATCTCTAGTGGCACAGCTAGAAATGTGATGCAGTGCCTTGCGCCACTCGGGAGGCCCTGACTAAAACTATTCTAATCTCAAAATGATTTATGTTTGTTTCGTGGTACATTTATATCTTTCTTATTCCTATCACACTCTATTTTCTCTCTCTGTGTTTTCTCTCTCTGTGTTCTCTTTCTCTCTCTATGTTCTCTCTCTGTGTTCTCTCTCTCTGTGTTCTCTTTCTCTCTCTATGTTCTCTCTCTCTCTCTGTGTGTTTTCCCTCTCTGTGTTTTCTCCCTCTGTGTTTTCTCCCTCTGTGTTTTCTCCCTCTGTATTTTCTCCCTCTGTATTTTCTCCCTCTGTGTGTTTTCTCCCTCTGTTTTCTCCCTCTGTGTTTTCTCCTTCTGTGTTTTCTCCCTCTGTTTTCTCCCTCTGTGTTTTCTCCCTCTGTGTTTTCTCCCTCTCTGTGTTTTCTCCCTCTGTGTTTTCTCCCTCTGTGTTCTCTTTCTCTCTCTATGTTCTCTCTCTCTCTCTGTGTGTTTTCCCTCTCTGTGTTTTCTCCCTCTGTGTTTTCTCCCTCTGTGTTTTCTCCCTCTGTATTTTCTCCCTCTGTATTTTCTCCCTCTGTGTGTTTTCTCCCTCTGTTTTCTCCCTCTGTGTTTTCTCCCTCTCTGTGTTTTCTCCCTCTGTGTTTTCTCCCTCTCTGTGTTTTCTCTCTCTGTGTGTTTTCTCCCTCTCTGTGTTTTCTCCCTCTCTGTGTTTTCTCCCTCTCTGTGTTTTCTCCCTCTGTGTTTTCTCCCTCTGTGTTTTCTCCCTCTGTGTTTTCTCCCTCTGTGTTTTCTCCCTCTGTATTTTCTCCCTCTGTGTTTTCTCCCTCTCTGTGTTTTCTCCCTCTCTGTGTTTTCTCCCTCTCTGTGTTTTCTCCCTCTGTGTTTTCTCCCTCTGTGTTTTCTCCCTCTGTGTTTTCTCCCTCTGTGTTTTCTCCCTCTGTGTTTTCTCCCTCTGTGTTTTCTCCCTCTGTGTTTTCTCTCTCTGTGTTTTCTCTCTCTGTGTGTGAAAAGCTCACTAGACGGAGAATCATAGGGCAGGAGGCCCACCTGGAGCTAGACAGGTCAGGACAGTGGAACACATCTGGAACGAGGAAGACCATCAAACATGGAAGGAAACACACAGTGCAGGGGTCAGAAACCACCTCTCTGTCTCCATCTCTGTCCCTGTCCCTGCAGATCGTTTAACCCACAAACCCCTGCAGTGAGGTCGGGAGTCTCTTCATCAATCCTCTCCAGACCCAGACCGCTCTACATCATGGCATCATCATCATCATCATCATCATAGCAAACAACTGGCTGACATGCTAACATATGTTTGGATTGCTACCTGACATGCTAACATGCTAACATACGTCAGGGCCAGTGGGTTAGATGAGCGAGGCACAGTAACAGCAGCGACAGCAGCAGCAACGGGGTAGCAGACGATACGTACCGGAGCACAGACTGGCGTGCCGAGCGGACCAGCGTGTTGCAGAAAGGCTGAGCGCCACTCTGGTGTAGATCCTCTATAGACCTACTCCAGGAAGTAGCCTTGTCCAGGGAGCCCTCCTCCCCATTATCCAGACCCTCAAAATTCAACCTGGGCCACGGGCAGACAGACAGGCCGACGGACGGATGGACAGACAGGTAGACAGATGGATAGACATACAGATGATGGACAGACAGAGGTCGAGGTAGATTAGGTTAGAAATGCAGCTCGGTAAAAGGTCAAAGGTTATGTTATACAGACGAACTGCACAGTAAAAGGCTGCACAGTCAAGCTTAGTGCAACACAGTGTTGACAGGCTCAGTCATTCCCATTCAGGCCCGGTCCATAATGTGCCAGCATGGCGATATAACAGCACAGACACATGGTTCCCAATCAAGTCCAACCACTCATTCAGTCTGCCAAGTCCGCAGCATATGAGACAGACAAGCACATTCAGGCACATTCAAAGGAACACAATGCCATAAGTAATCCATCCAGTTTGCCATTGCCCCTTTTCACAGACAGTGTGACCTTAGCTCCTGTCTGTTGGGATGAACACTTCTGGGATCCGGTACCAATCTGGTTGGGTGGCAAACTACCTCTAGTCTCTTCTGAAGAGATGTGCTAAGCTTAGGGTGTGTGTACTCACATGACGGCACACTGTGCAAAGGAGAGGTACTCCACCAGGATATCCAGACCTCTGTTTTCATCGTTGAGGAACTCCCGGACCCACCTGGGTGACATGGGACACAGAGAGGGGTTAGCAGGGCAGAATATTCAGGGGCTAACACCCTTATCTGCTAGTCACGGATCATCCCTAAGTAGGGCCAGGACTTTTCCCCACATGACCTGAACAGGGGAAAACTCTGGGCAGTACTCCATAGTTTTTCCTGGTGAGTTCACATGCTCTGGAAAAACTCCTGGCCCTATGTTATGATACATGGAAAAGGATAATAGCCCTAATAGAGGTACAGAAAGCCAGGAGAGAGAGAGAGAGAGAGAGAAGGAAAGGGGCAGACTGAAACCTGAACACACAAAGCTACACACATTCCTAAGAGCTGCAAAAGCCAACATATTTTGAGTCTACATCTTGTAGACTAAAGTCTGCTCAGAATGGGGTCCCCTACACCCCCACTACACCCCTGACGGAGAGAGAAAAGACTTGGCAAGGCAGCAACGGAAAGTAAACGCGAGTGAGCAAGGCTTCAGATTTCTTCTCTATTTAACTCTAGTTCTCTGGAGGAGGGAGGAGGGGGGGGGGGGGAGTCCAAACAAATGAATTCCCATTGCGATGAGAGAAAGAATGTTGTGGAAGGCATATGGTATGGCTAAGAGAGAGCGTGGAGACTGGACTCAAGTTGGAGTCCCTGACAGGGGGCTCGATTCAATCCGCCGCAGCGCGATTTCAGTTGAAAGGTCATCTCCGATTGAGCCGTTTATTGAACATTCATCTCCGATTGGACGTTTATCGTGAATGCGGTCTCTCGCTATAGCGCTGAACATCAGCGATACAGATTGAACAACCAAGCCCTCAGTCTTCCTTTCCCCCTTAGTCCCAAAACCCCTGCTTCCCCCTTAGTAAAATGCAGGGGAGTGGAATTGGGGTAAAGGTTCCAAAATATCCCCAATATGCTGGTTAAATCAAATCAAATGTATTTATATAGCCCTTCTTACATCACCTGATATCTCAAAGTGCTGTACAGAAACCCAGCCTAAAACCCCAAACAGCAGGCAATGCAGGTGTAGAAGCATGTTAGGGAGGATACTGGGGGCAGGAGACTGTTTGGTAACACAAGACTCTGGATAGTCAAAGGTAAAGTGGATAGGTGGGAGAAAGGCCCCAGTGTGAGGAAGAGAGAGGTGAGCAGAGAAAGAGGGGAAATAGTGAGAAGCAGTGAGATTGGGGCGGAGGGAGAAGAAAAAGGGAGGTGGGGGAGGCGCGCCTGATCATCAGTTTCCTGTCTACCAGCCCCCCCCCCCCCCCCCCTCTCTCTCCCCCCCTTCTTTTCCTGTCCAACCAGATGCTATTTCAGATTGTCTTGGCAATCTGAGGAATAACACGTCGAAGAGGGCCAGGATTCGGACACAATAAACAGGGCTCTGTTCCACTGAATTTACCAACCAAACCAAAGCCTCAAAGTCTCAAAATAGCCTCGGTCTTTTCCTGCCCGTGTGTCTTTCTGGAAAGACATTAGAACACAGACTATTATAGGAGTTATTATTGGAGGTATGCCCTGAATTACAATGAAACATCACAGAGAACTGTTTTGAATGCGAGAGTATATTTGAGTTTGATTTAAAGGACGGGGGACATCTCTGACGCACTTCCGTCAGTAAGTATCTGTGTGACATCAATGAGACATTTGAGGATGATAGTGAGGAAGGAAGGGCTGAATAGAGGGTTTGACCAAATGTTGTGTGTGTGTGTGTGCATATTTGTTTGTTTGTTTTCCCAGGGTTCATCGTTGGTAGGCCATGCTTACTGTCCCTCTGGCGTACACAACTAAGCTTCCTGCTCACTGCTATGTTACGGGGGAGTGGACCATTCCTTTCCTAGCGTTACAATACAATGACTACCATCTGTGCATTGTGAAGAGGAAGACTCCACTATGAAGTAAAGCAGGCTGGGGAGGGTGGCAGGACAGAACAATAGGGAATGATCTGGGCATCAGGAAAACAAGCTGTCGGTCCCTAGGACAGGAAGCGAAAGAGGAAGAGCACAGAAAGGCTCTATCTCTCTTAAAGGGGAGGAAAAATAGGGTCATTCTTAAAGGGGCGATAATGGAATTGGTTGTTGTAGGGGAAAATAATAAGGGAGTTGATTTCCCACCGGCCTTTCACTTCCATAGTAGCCATTATTCTTGTAGCTGTGCCCCGCTCCAGGGGTAACGTTACAGTGTGCTATTCGTAGAAGACACATCAATTCCTGCAAACGCCATGTGAGAAGGGACAGTAATATTGGGGATTTCCAGTACTCTGACTCTCATTGGTTGACATAAGAGAAGAGAGGGGAGGGATGAGAATAGATCATCACCCTATGTGATTGGTCCGCAGCGAGATCTCCAGTTCCCTCAGAACTTTAGTGGATTCCTGGACCCGCCTTCGGAACTTCTTGCGCGTGACTCCTGGGTCTAAGTAGCCCCGGAGCTTGGAGATGTAGGTGTGAGGAGGATTCTTCACTTGAAACCGTTCCTAATATAACACACGGGGGGGGGGGGGGGAAGAGGGTGGACAGAGTGAGCAGTGTAACATAATAGGGTTCCAACCAAAGACTAAACCTACACTGCAACAATATGTTTTTTTCGATCAAATCTATCAACATTGCTTCACAGCTTTTGGTGTTCGAACAAGACTAGATGTGCGGGTTTGTAGAGGTGTAGCTGTGGGATTGTTTGCTTGCAGTAGCCTACATGTGTCGTCGTATTTCAAGGAGTTTACCTGGTCGCAGATGAGGTCCCATTTCTTGTCATTGTCATACTGTCTGAGGAGCCTGGCTTTGTCGGGAGGAAGGTTCATGGAATTCTGAAACACAAGACAGACAAGATCTCATCAGACACACCCCAGTGCAAATATCAGAGCACGCATCTTTGTTGAGTCATACATGAATCATTTCATCATAATTGATCATTTCATGGCAGTTTCAGGGCTGACGATCATGCGTCAAGTATGTTGTGTTTTTAGAGGCCAATTTGGTGTTTTTATGGGGCCTATGACTTCACTTCCTGTCTTGACTTGTAGCATCCTGTTGCATGAGCTCATCCAAAACCCTCCTCTGCACCCCAAATGGCACCCTTTCCCATATTTAGCGCACTACTTTTGACAGAGCCCCAAAAGTAGTGCACTAAATAGGGAATTGGGTTCCATTTGGGAAGCACCCGTTCTCTGCGGTTGGTAATAAGCGTCTGAATCTTTCAGTAGTGACTACACTGCACTTTTTAACCACCGGCTAGCTAGTAGCTACAGCCTCTCTCTAAAACAGAAAGGAAATGGCTATTATTACTTGCTACTTACTATCTTATTGCTATCACTTATCCAGCCATAAAAACACTTAACACCACACAACATGAGAGAGGAGAACAGCCCACAGGCAACGGCCAAATGTTTTACTGCTGAGGCTCAAATTAAGACATTTAGCATGATTGCGCTAATTTGTCATTTGACAACTATCCCATTTTATGTCTCTACTCCACCCTCGTGAGCGTTAACACACACCATACAGTATAACACAGACGTGTGTGTGTGTTCGTTCCATGACATGGGCCTCTGCCTCGGGGTAAAGACTTCCTACCATGAGTCATGAGACCATAAACAGAGGTCAGTGGTCAACTCTGAAATCTCTTCGACACCAGGAAGTGCAACAATACGAGGCTGTTAGTTACAGCTAGCTCCTCTCCTCGCCACCCGGTCATGTGTAACTGATCGCCTCAGCATTTCTCTTTGAAGAGACCATGAAGGTTTTGCTCTGTTTTCACAGTCCTGCTCAGACTCAGGGCCCCTCATTTTACATCCCACGTAGACGGAGCCCCACAGCCAAACCACACATATGCACACGCACACACGCACCAATACAGACACACACACCACAAACTGCCTGTCAGCTTGACCTGTGACCCTCAGCTACAACTTACCCCTGCCCTCACCTCCTAACACACAGGCTCTTTCTCAATTCATCTTTCCTCGTTCATCTTTCCTTACTCCTCGCCGCCTCCTTTAAAGAAAGTCTGAGGTGAGAGACCTCCAACGTGGTTGAGAAGGAGGCTAGGAGATGGGATGTGAGGAATTGCAGAAAGGCTCATTGAGAAAGAGCTACACTAACTGAGCGTGAAGAGATCCCCACCCGGACCCCTCATGATCCTCTGAACCATTCAACCATTAGTAGTAAGCAATTCAGCTTTTAGCTGTGAATGTGTACAAGATGAAAAGTGCCAATGAACCAATAAACCACCAATAAACCACAGCATGTGGTGAGGCATCATGCCCCCATGGACTTTCCTATGCTATTCCTATCGCTACAATGATTCACAGCAGTGGAATATCACATATAAAGTGTATTTTTATTTATTTTCCACAATGCAGTGGGGTGATTGGATCTTTCCATCAGCAGCACGTGTGCAGCATGAATCATGTCGGACTGGCTGTCTGAGAGGCTGGATGAGGACTGTGGCACATTGCTTCTTTTCTGTGCAGTATTGCTGGAGTAGCCTGGAAATCCTGACTGAGCGTGAAATTGAGCCGTGTACAGACTGGATTTCCAGGCTACTGCCGAGGGTGCCGTTGACTCCTGACTCCGATGTCTGCTGGGAGTCAGACTTCGATAAGACGCTGCTCCTAAAACACACAATCTGAAGCTGAAAAATCACATAGCGACTCAACTTTACTCTACATTTGCCGGCTTTGTTTAAAACCACACTGACAGAAAGCGCAACTATAATCACTGATCCTTTGAACGTCTACAGAGTACTCGTTAAACTTTCTGAAAATAAATGACAAATAACAGAATGCAAAGCTGCCTGCCTGAGGGGGGGAAAAAAATCTTTCTTGAAAGCCTCTAAAAATTAACAATTATTTGACTCACAAAAAAAACGTCTCTGAGGAGAACTACTGTAGGGTTCTCGGACCTGAAGGACTGAAGTGGAGTGATCAGTGAGAATCTGTTACATTAGGCTTCTTTGACAAAACATTGCCTTCCAAATGGCACCCTATTCCCTATTTAGTGCGCTACCCATTGGCGCTGGTCAAAAGTAGTCAACTAGACCAAAACCCACACAGCTCCGAAAAAAACCATGAGCATTCCAGATGTCCAGAATTACACAAGGAATGTGTCCTGTTAATAACGGTACAAATTTGCTCTAAATTCTCTCACTCCCTCTTTCCTTTCCTTCTTTTCTCTCTTGGGGGGAGAATGTTACCTACCACAGTCTCTCCCTTTCTTCTCTATTTCTCCTCTCTCGCTCTCTCTCTTTATTTCTCTCTCTCTCTCTCTCTCTCTCTCTCTCTCTCTTTATTTCTCCTCTCTCTCTCTCTCTCTCTTTATTTCTCCTCTCTCTCTCTCTCTCTCTCTTTATTTCTCCTCTCTCTCTCTCTCTCTCTCTCTCTTTATTTCTCTCTCTCTCTCTCTCTCTCTCTCTCTCTTTATTTCTCTCTCTCTCTCTTTATTTCTCCTCTCTCTCTCTTTATTTCTCTCTCTTTATTTCTCTCTCTCTCTCTTTATTTCTCTCTCTCTCCCCCTCGGAGGGTTGTCGCCGCGTGAGCTCCATCTCATTCATTCCAAATGTCAGAAACAGGATGGGACAACTGACCACAAAGTTTGATATCCAACAATACTTTCAAACTTGAGATATTTCAGAATCTCAGACAGTAACAAATACAGCTGATGACACTTGTGGTTTACCACCAGTTCAGTACAGTAACGTTGTATACGGCGTCTGTCAGCTTCTTGGGGGGGAAAGACACAGTAGGACTGAGTGGTCTAAACAGTATTTATGGGCTTCATTGGCGGATCCAGACAGACACTCTGTCAACGTAAATAGTCTGTATTTCTTCATTGTTAATCCTGTAAGGACGAGAGAACTACGAATGTTTGCTGAGTGGGTGTCACTACCACAGTTCCCAGTACAGTTCATCATGTGAAATAAGTCCGGCTCCAATGCAAACAACCCAGTGATAATGAAACTACATGCGACGACGATAAGATCGAACAAACAACCTCACATCCGATCCAGGATCTGCCACAGCCAAGCGTAGTCCCAGGTCTGTTTATGCTGTCTTGCCAACTCCAGATCTGGGATCAGGCTAGCGTCAGCCCAGAACCTATTTCCTCACGCTCAGCCTCAACTAGCCGTGCAGATTAAGGAAGAACCGCCGGGCACAATACAGGCACAGAGCAGGGTTCACTACTCTCCTAATTGAATTGTGTAGTACACACAGCCTACTCTGCACTAGCCCTAAAAAACAGAGAGCAAGAGAGAGACACAGAGACAGAGAGAGACAGAGACACTGAGACACAGAGAGAGACACAGAGACACAGAGAAAGAGACACAGAGAGAGAGAGACACTGAGACACAGAAAGAGAAACAGAGACACAGAGACACAGAGAAAGAGACACAGAGAGAGACAAAGAGAGACACAGACAGAGAGACACAGACAGAGAGACACACAGAGAGAGACACAGAGAGTGAGACAGAGAGTGAGACAGAGAGAGAGACAGAGAGAGATACAGAGACAGAGAGAGCGAGACAGACACAGAGAGACACAGAGAGAGAGAAACAGAGAGACAGACACAGAGAGACAGAGACACAGAAAGACACAGAGAGAGACAGACACAGAGAGCTTCCTGTATTGTAGTTATTAGTTTAAATCCTAAAGAGCAAAATGTGTTCCCTGAATAACAACATGAAAATCTCTGTCAGCTTTCTGGTAAAGAACATTGTATAATATTTAAAGCAAGGGGCCGGGGCATAACGTTTGTTCATTGTGTCATATTAATATGTTTTTATTATCCAAATATGAACCTTTTTACAAAGAAAAACAGACGATATTAGGCTACTTATCTACTCGTTGTTCCTGTTCCTGAAGGCGGCGCCATGATCTCTAACATGAAAACCCACCAAACAGCTCAATGTTTTTTATTTATTTATTTTTATTTCACCTTTATTTAACCAGGTAGGCTAGTTGAGAACAAGTTCTCATTTGCAATTGCAACCTGGCCAAGATAAAGCATAGCAATTCGACACACAACAACACAGAGTTACACATGGAATAAACTAAACATAGTCAATAATACAGTAGAACAAAAGAAAACAAAAAGTCTATATACAGTGAGTGCAAATGAGGTAAGATAAGGGAGTTAAGGCAATAAATAGGCCATGGTGGTGAAGTAATTACAATATAGCAATTAAACACTGGATTGGTAGATGCGCAGAAGCTGGATGTGCAAGTAGAGATACTGGGGTACAAAGGAGCAAGATAAATAAATAAATACCGTATGGGAATGAAGTAGGTAAAAAGCCCATCTATGTACAGGTGCAGTGATCTGTGAGCTGCTCTGACAGCTGGTGCTTAAAGCTAGTGAGGGAGACATGAGTCTCCAGCTTCAGAGATTTTTGCAGTTCGTTCCAGTCATTGGCAGCAGAGAACTGGATGGAAAGATGACCAAAGGAGGAATTGGCTTTGGGGGTGACCAGTGAGATATACCTGCTGGAGTGCGTGCTACGAGTGGGTGCTGCTATGGTGACCAGTGAGCTGAGATAAGGGGTTGCAACAATTTCGGCAGATAATTTTAGAAAGAGAGGGTCCAGATTGTCTAGCCCGGCTGATTTGTAGGGGTCCAGATTTTGCAGCTCTTTCAGAACATCAGCTATCTGGATTTGGGTAAAGGAGAAATGGTGGGGGATTTGGCGGGTTGCTGTGGAGGGTGCCGGGCAGTTGACCGGGGTGGGGGTAGCCAGGTGGAAAGCATGGCCAGCCGTAGAGAAATGCTTATTGAAATTCTCAATTATAGTGGATTTATCGGTGGTGACAGTGTTTCCTAGCCTCAGAGCAGTGGGCAGCTGGGAGGAGGTGCTCTTATTCTCCATGGACTTTACAGTGTCCCAGAACTTTTTTGAGTTAGTACTACAGGATGCAAATTTCTGTTTGAAAAAACTAGCCTTAGCTTTCCTAACTGCCTGTGTATATTTGTTCCTAACTTCCCTGAAAAGTTGCATATCACGGGGGGCAACCTGATGTTCAGGTTTATGTCCAGGTTTGTTTTTCCCCTAACGGTTAAAGCCCAGTAGAACACACACAGCTGTGTGTATGTGTGTACCGTACATACAGGTACATGTATATGGGTGTGTGCGGCTGTATAATTAAGCAATAAGGCCCGAGTGGGTGTGGTATATTGCCAATATACCAATGCTAACGGCTGTTCTCACGCACGACGCAACGTGGAGTGCCTGGATGCAGCCCTTAGCCGTGGTATATTAGCCAAATTCCACAAACCCCAGACGTGCCTTATAGACTGGTTACCAATATAATTAGAACAGTAAAACAGTATGTTTTTGTCAGACCCGTACGATACGGTCTAATATACCACGGCTTTCAGCCAATCAGCATTCAGGGCTCGAACCACCAAGTTTCTAACGTTGCTTTAAAAGCATGACAGACCAGAGGAAGACTAGGAGTGTCTCTACTGTTTCTCCAGGCCACCTGACTGCAACACACACACACACACTGACACAGAGTGGTTGCCTCGAGCTAGATTTGGGTAATTGGAGCAACATAACCCAATTTAGCTAACTTCATTTGACTTTCTACATCCTGTGTTTACAAGAAGAAGCTAAGAAAAGTATCACAGCAAAATAATACTATTCCAACAGAGTTAGCACCTCTCCGGATAGTTTTGGAATGAGGAAAAATACAGTGACGCAGGAAGAAAAGTGTGGCGCTTTCGTCGTAGTCTCACGCTGCCCACTAGCAAACCCAGCAAAGGTCTGTCTTGTTTGACCTGAGATTGATCGGCCTGACAAAGGAGTGAATACACAGCTTTGTGTTGATTCTGTGAAGTCAATGCCATTCCCATCCTTTGACATTTGAGCTATTGTTCCCCCCCCCAATAGCATATTGCAGGACAATAGCCAGTGTGCAGGACCAATATGTTTCCCCGTTGATCAAACAAGGCACAAACAGGGCCTGAGCCTGGTAACAACACAAAAACTGTACAAATATACACATCCAACCCTTATTCTCCTTGCCTGGTGACCATAGGAGTTGGCAGGCTAGCAAAACAGATCTGGGAACAGGCATTTATTCTCATAAAGTCTATGGCCAACCTAATCAGTTATACCAGTTGTATTATGACCAGGAGTGAGTGAGTGAGTGAGTGAGTGAGTGAGTGAGTGAGTGAGTGAGTGAGTGAGTGAGTGAGTGAGTGAGTGAGTGAGTGAGTGAGTGAGTGAGTGAGTGAGTGAGTGAGTGAGTGAGTGAGTGAGTGAGTGAGTGAGTGAGTGAGTGAGTGAGAGAGAGAGAATGAACAGTCATTCTCGGACGTCATAATCAACAGGCAACTCATGTGCCCTATTACTCCAGCCAGTTCTCTTGCTGAGTCTGCCTCAGTGATTACCACTTATCCTCTAGTTCAGTTCAGGACCTGCAAAGCAGCCAGACTAGTAGCCTTGTCTGAGCCAGAGCAGCCCGCAGGACAGGATGTCTATCGTAGGGCCTTAAAGCAGCCAGACGCTCCCAAATAAACGACTGAGAAAAACACGGCAGACCAACAGGACGTTTCTCAAGCTACTTTCCCACAGATTCAACACCTACAGAGATAACAAAGGACAGATATACTGCACTGAACCAAATGAGACCATTACTCATAGGCTACATCCCCTTCAGCAGGGTTTCCCAAAATCGGTTTGATTGTGTTGCTGGTTGGTGTCCAGATATCAGACATCAGTTTATTTCACCAACATCTCTGTAGTTCACTGCTCAAAAAAATAAAGGGACCACTTCAACAACATAATGTAACTCCAAGTCAATCACACTTCTGTGAAATCAAACTGTCCACTTAGGAAGCAACACTGATTGACAATACATTTCACATACTGTTGTGCAAATGGAATAGACAACAGGTGGAAATTATAGGTATTTAGCAAGACACCCCCAATAAAATGAGTGGTTCTGCAGGTGGGACCACAGACCACTTCTCAGTTCCTATGCTTCCTGGCTGATGTTTTGGTCACTTTTGAATGCTGGCGGTGCTTTCACTCTAGTGATAGCATGAGACAGAGTCTACAACCCACACAAGTGGCTCAGGTAGTGCAGCTCATCCAGGATGGCACATCAATGCGAGATGTGGCAAGAAGGTTTGCTGTGTCTGTCAGCGTAGTGTCCAGAGCATGGTGGCACTACCAGGAGACAGGCCAATACATCAGGAGACGTGGAGGAGGGCAACAACCCAGCAGCAGGACCGCTACCTCCGCCTTTGTGCAAGGAGGATCAGGAGGAGCACTGCCAGAGCCCTGCAAAATGACCTCCAGCAGGCCTCAAATGTGCATGTGTCTGCTCAAACGGTCAGAAACAGACTCCATGAGGGTGGTATGAGGGCCCGACGTCCACAGGTGGGGGTTGTGCTTACAGCCCAACACCGTGCAGGACGTTTGGCATTTGCCAGAGAACACCAAGATTGGCAAATTCGCCACTGGCGCCCTGTGCTCTTCACAGATGAAAGCAGGTTCACACTGAGCACATGTGACAGACGTGACAGTGTCTGGAGATGCCGTTCTGCTGCCTGCAAAATCCTCCAGCATGACCGGTTTGGCAGTGGGTCAGTCATGGTGTGGGGTGGCATTTTTTGGGGGGGGCCGCACAGCCCTCCATGTGCTCGCCAGAGGTAGCCTGACTGCCATTAGGTACCGAGATGAGATCCTCAGACCCCTTGTGAGACCATATGCTGGTGTAGTTGGCCCTGGGTTCCTCCTAATGCAAGACAATGCTAGACCTCATGTGGCTAGAGTGTGTCAGCAGTTCCTGCAAGAGGAAGGCATTGATGCTATGGACTGGCCCGCCCGTTCCCCAGACCTGAATCCAATTGAGCACATCTGGGACATCATGTCTCGCTCCATCCACCAATGCCACGTTGCACCACAGACTGTCCAGGAGTTGGTGGATGCTTTAGTCCAGGTCTGGGAGGAGATCCCTCAGGAGACCATCAGCCACCTCATCAGGAGCATGCCCAGGCATTGTAGGGAGGTCATACAGGCACATGGAGGCCACACACACTACTAAGCCTCATTTTGACTTATTTTAAGGACATTACATCAAAGTTGGATCAGCCTGTAGTGTGGTTTTCCACTTTAATTTTGAGTGTGACTCCAAATCCAGACCTCCATGGGTTGATAAATTTGATTTCCATTGATAATTTTTGTGTGATTTTGTTGTCAGCACATTCAACTATGTAAAGAAAAAAGTATTTAATAAGAATATTTCATTCATTCATTCAGATCTAGAATGTGTTATTTTAGTGTTCCCTTTATTCTTTTGAGCAGTGTATATTCTCAAACACAAACATGCCCAAAAAAGAGCTCCATGTTTGAGCTAAATCCATGTAAATCTGGGAGTTTTACTGAACGCTCTCATTAAGTACTGACTAAGCAGACATATATACAGTATATATACAGTTGAAGTCGGAAGTTTACATACACTTAGGTTGGAGTCATTAAAACTTGTATTTCAACCACTCCACAAATGACTTGTTAACAAACTATAGTTTTGTCATGTGGGTTAGGACATCTACTTTGTGCATGACACAAGTAATGTTTCCAACAATTGTTTACAGACAGATTCACTTATATCTCACTGTAACACAATTCCAGTGGGTCAGACGTTTACATACACTAAGTTGACTGTGCTTTTAAACATCTTGTAAAATTCCAGAAAATGATGTCATGGCTTTAGAAGCTTCTGATAGACTAATTGACATAATTTGAATCAATTGTGTGCCTGTGGATGTATTTCAAGGCCTACCTTCAAACTCAGTGTCTCTTTGCTTGACATCATGGGAAAATAAAAATAAATCAGGCAAGACCTCAGAAAAAAAATTGTAGACCTCCACAAGTCTGGTTCATCCTTGGGAGCAATTTACAGACACCTGAAGGTACCACGTTCATCTGTACAAACAATAGTACCAAGTAGAGGTCGACCGATTATGATTTTTCACCGCCGATACCGATTATTGGAGGACCAAAAAAAGCCGCGGCCGATTTTTATTTTATTTATTTGTAATAATAATAATAATAATAATGACAATTACAACAATACTGAATGAACACTTATTTTAACTTAATATAATACATCAATAAAATCAATTTAGCCTCAAGTAAATAATGAAACATGTTCAATTTGGTTTAAATAATGCAAAAACAAAGTGTTGGAGAAGAAAGTAAAAGTGCAATATGTGCCATGTAAGAAAGCTAACGTTTCAGTTCCTTGCTCAGAACATGAGAACATATGAAAGCTGGTGGTTCCTTTTAACATGAGTCTTCAATATTCCGGGGAGGGGTTTTAGGTTGTAGTTATTCTAGGACTATTTCCCTCTATACCATTTGTATTTCATTAACCTTTGACTATTGGATGTTCTTATAGGCACTTTAGTATTGCCAGTGTAACAGTATAGCTTCCATCCCTCTCCTCGCTCCTCCCTGGGCTCGAACCAGCAACACAACGACAACAGCCACCATCGAAGCAGCGTTACCCATGCAGAGCAAGGGGAACAACTACTAGAAGGCTCAGAGCGAGTGACGTTTGAAACGCTATTAGCGCGCGCTGACTAGCTAGCCATTTCACTTCGGGTACACCAACCTCATCTCGGGAGTTGATAGGCTTGAAGTCATAAACAGCGCAATGCTTGACGCACAATGAAGAGCTGCTGGCAAAACACAAGAAAGTGCTGTTTGAATGAATGTTTAAGCACCTGCTTCTGCCTACCACCGCTCAGTCAGATACTTAGATACTTGTATGCTCAGTCAGATTATATGCAACGCAGGACACGCTAGATAATATCTAGTAATATCATGAACCATGTGTAGTTAACTAGTTATTATGATTGATTGTTTTTTATAAGATAAGTTTAATGCTAGCTAGCAACTTACCTTGGCTTACTGCATTCGCGTAACAGGCAGTCTCCTTGTGGAGTGCAAGGAGAGAGAGGCAGGTCGTTATTGTGTTGGACTAGTTGCAAGATTGCAAGATTGGATTCCCCGAGCTGACAAGGTGAAAATCTGTCGTTCTGCCCATGAACAAAGCAGTTAACCCACCGTTCCTAGGCCGTCTGAAAATAAGAATGTGTTCTTAACTGACTTGACTAGTTAAATAGGT
Organism: Oncorhynchus nerka; assembly: GCF_034236695.1. Lineage (NCBI taxonomy): Eukaryota > Metazoa > Chordata > Actinopteri > Salmoniformes > Salmonidae > Oncorhynchus > Oncorhynchus nerka. Next base: position 41,549,858 of record NC_088415.1, read on the forward strand.
ATAAAGGTATACAAAAATATATACAGTGGGGCCAAAAAGTATTCAGCCACCAATTGTGCAAGTTATCCCACTTAAAAAGATGAGAGAAGCCTGTAATTTTCATCATAGGTACACTTCAACTATGACAGACAAAATGAGAAAAATAAATCCAGAAAATCACATTGTAGGATTTTTTATGAATGTATTTGCAAATTATGGTGGAAAACAAGTATTTGGTCACCTACAAACAAGCAAGATTTCTGGCTCTCACAGACCTGTAACTTCTTCTTTAAGAGGCTCCTCTGTCCTCCACTCGTTACCTGTATTAATGGCACCTGTTTGAACTTGTTATCAGTATAAAAGACACCTGTCCACAACCTCAAACAGTCACACTCCAAACTCCACTATGGCCAAGACCAAAGAGCTGTCAAAGGACAGAACTGAAAAAGTGTGTGCGAGCAAGGAGGCCTACAAACCTGACTCCATTACACCAGCTCTGTCAGGAGGAATTAGTCAAAATTCACCCACCTTATTGTGGGAAGCTTGTGGAAGGCAACCCGAAAAGTTTGACCCAAGTTAAACAATTTAAAGGCAATGCTACCAAATACTAATTGACTATTTGTTAACTTCGGACCCACTGGGAATGTGATGAAAGAAATGAAAGCTGAAATAAATTATTCTCTCTACTATTATTCTGACATTTCACTTTCTTAAAATAAAGTGGTGATCCTAACTGACCTAGGATTACATGTCAGGAATTGTGAAAAACTGAGTTTAAATGTATTTGCCTAAGGTGTAGGTAAACTTCGACTTCAACTGTATATATAGTGGGTGGCATCGTCTCTCTGTTTTAGATCCATAGGCTGGCCAACGTGATGAATCTTCAAAACTTAGATAATCTAGATTCTAGAGTGAAAACTGGATCCCAGTCCCACAGCCAAACTGATTAAATCCAGTTGAGTTGAGTCAAAATTTTCTAAGATTGCTGAGAACTGCAATGTAGTTTGAACACTAGACCAGGGTTTCTCAAACTCGGTCCTGGGGTCCCTCCTGGGTGCACGTTTAGTTTTTTTGCTCTAACACTACAAAGCTGATTGAAATAACCAACTCATCATCAAGTTTTGATTATTTCAATCCACTGTGTAGTACCACGGCAAAAACCAAAACGAGCGCCCAGGGGGGGCCCCAGGACCGAGTTTGGAAATCTTAGATAACTCAAGAAATCTGTCATTCATTTAGAGGTTTAAGTCACGCAATTTAACATCTAGCTCAGGTGTTTGGTACAATATCTCTGCCCAGACGTTGCTGATGCATACCAGATCTTACAAAGTAAAAAATAATTATTTTAAGACCACTCCAGGCCACAATTGACCGTCTAAAACCAGATCGAAAGTATGTAGAAATGACAATGAACCTATACATTTAAAACTACAGTAATTGCCCTATTCTGGCTTGCAAATAGATTTGGTCAAACAAATCGGTAACAACAAATCTGTTGAATTCCCGATGTGCCCCTCGATGGGAGAACCCTCCTCATCTGGTAGGACTACAGCAGATGAGACCTCAGCCTGGTCTCCTAAAGTGTTTTTATGTGACACTCCCGCATAAAAATGCCTTGCAAGAGAATGGCCTCCCTCCCTGCCAAGTGCCAACTGGTGACTTTCCCTTTGAAAGCAATCCCACTGTAAAAACGACTGCCCTGGACTGCGTCGGAGAAATTGACCCCTAGAGAGAGAGAGAGAGAGAGAGAGAGAGAGAGAAAAAAAAAACTCTTGCTTCTGCTACACTTTAATGAAAGGGTATTGGCTGGTAAGGATGGAAAACCTCTCGCCGTTGATCCCGGACAGAAACAAGATCCAAGAAGAATCCAAGACTGAGGAGGCAAAGAAAACAACATGAATATGGCCTAGACCTGGACTGACTGTTTTCTTAAGCCCTTTTTACTGCGCACATCTTAGGCACAGTGGATGAGAAAAGCAAACCCTATGTATTGAGTTTGGGCGGTGAATCCGTTTTTAGTGAGTAGAGTAGTCTGTATTTGGCTCAAGATAAATGACTCCCCCCATAAATAACAAGTGGGAGAAGAATCTGAGAATATAGGCTGTTCCCTGCCCAGGGCAAGGAAGGGCAGCCTCCTAACCATCCCTTCTCCCCTCTCTCTTCTTCCCCCTCTCTCCCCGTCTCTCCTTTCCCCGTCTCCCCCCCTCCCCCTGTCTCTCCTTTCCCCTCCTCCCCCTCCGACTCTTTCCTTCCACTCCCCTTTCTCCTAATACCCTCTCACCTCCTCTCCCTTCTTTCCCCTCTCCCTCTCCTCCAACCCCTGTCCCTCTCTCCCTGTCCTACAGACTCCCATACTTGAGGTAATGCATGAGATAAGGCTGTTTGTACCAAGGCATATTACATCGCAGTGACTGTAAACATGGGTGGGACAATGTAATGCAATGTCATGTAAGTGAATCAGTGACAATGTATTGTTAGGCTCCATCTCTGGTAAGACTCCATCCCTGACGACATCTGCAGATGCACTGCTGCTAGCTACACTGTAGTCTTTTACCCCGTTAACATCACTGCCAACACTATTGTCTGCCTTCTCCTCCTCCCTGTGAGCAAAGAACAATGAAAGGGGACAGACACACAGTCGCACACACCCTGGGACTAGTTGGGCACAATGAAAGAGGACAGACACACAGTCGCACACACCCTGGGACTAGTTGGGCACAATGAAAGAGGACAGACACACAGTCGCACACACCCTGGGACTAGTTGGGCACAATGAAAGAGGAAAGACACACAGTCGCACACACCCTGGGACTAGTTGGGCACAATGAAAGAGGACAGACACACAGTCGCACACACCCTGGGACTAGTTGGGCACAATGAAATAGGACAGACACACAGTCGCACACACCCTGGGACTAGTTGGGCACAATGAAAGGGGACAGACACACAGTCGCACACACCCTGGGACTAGTTGGGCACAATGAAAGAGGACAGACACACAGTCGCACACACCCTGGGACTAGTTGGGCACAATGAAAGAGGACAGACACACAGTCGCACACACCCTGGGACTAGTTGGGCACCATGAAAGAGGACAGACACACAGTCGCACACACCCTGGGACTAGTTGGGCACAATGAAAGAGGACAGACACACAGTCGCACACACCCTGGGACTAGTTGGGCACAATGAAAGAGGACAGACACACAGTCGCACACACCCTGGGACTAGTTGGGCACAATGAAAGAGGAGAGACACACAGTCGCACACACCCTGGGACTAGTTGGGCACAATGAAAGGGGACAGACACACAGTCGCACACACCCTGGGACTAGTTGGGCACAATGAAAGAGGACAGACACACAGTCGCACACACCCTGGGACTAGTTGGGCACAATGAAAGGGGACAGACACACAGTCACACACACCCTGGGACTAGTTGGGCACAATGAAAGAGGACAGACACACAGTCGCACACACCCTGGGACTAGTTGGGCACAATGAAAGAGGACAGACACACAGTCGCACACACCCTGGGACTAGTTGGGCACAATGAAAGGGGACAGACACACAGTCGCACACACCCTGGGACTAGTTGGGCACAATGAAAGAGGACAGACACACAGTCGCACACACCCTGGGACTAGTTGGGCACAATGAAAGAGGACAGACACACAGTCGCACACACCCTGGGACTAGTTGGGCACAATGAAAGAGGACAGACACACAGTCGCACACACCCTGGGACTAGTTGGGCACAATGAAAGGGGACAGACACACAGTCGCACACACCCTGGGACTAGTTGGGCACAATGAAAGAGGACAGACACACAGTCGCACACACCCTGGGACTAGTTGGGCACAATGAAAGAGGACAGACACACAGTCGCACACACCCTGGGACTAGTTGGGCACAATGAAAGGGGACAGACACACAGTCGCACACACCCTGGGACTAGTTGGGCACAATGAAAGAGGACAGACACACAGTCGCACACACCCTGGGACTAGTTGGGCACAATGAAAGAGGACAGACACACAGTCGCACACACCCTGGGACTAGTTGGGCACAAAGAAAGAGGACAGACACACAGTCGCACACACCCTGGGACTAGTTGGGCACAATGAAAGAGGACAGACACACAGTCGCACACACCCTGGGACTAGTTGGGCACAATGAAAGAGGACAGACACACAGTCGCACACACCCTGGGACTAGTTGGGCACAATGAAAGCGGACAGGACAGGAACCTCAGCTGTCATCGTCATGGGACCAGGGGGATTTCCTTGACTCTTCAGTAAATTAAAACAGCCTTGAGTAATGAGTTTTTTTTGTTTGGTAGATGTTATTACGTGTTTGCTGAGGGGGCTGTGTGTGTGTGTGTGTGTGTGTGTGTGTGTGTGTGTGTGTGTGTGTGTGTGTGTGTGTGTGTGTGTGTGTGTGTGTGTGTGTGTGTGTGTGTCAGAGGAGGCTGCTGAGGGGAGGACGGATCATAATAATGGCTGGAACGGCGTCAACAACATAGTAACCATGTGTTTGATGTATTTGATACCATTCCACCCATTCCACTCCAGTCGTTACCATGAGCCTGTCCTCCCCAATTAAGGTGCCACCAGCCTCCTGTGGTGTGTGTGCAGTTTTGGAAAAAGCACCCAATTGTCATACTTGAGTTAAAGTAAAGATACCTTGATAGAAAATGACTTAAGTAAAAGTCACCCAGTAAAACTCTACTTGAGTGAAAGTCTGAATGTATTTGGTTTAAAATATACTTAATTATCAAAAGTAAATGTAATTATTCAAATATACTTAAGTATCAAAAGTAAAAGTATAAATCATTTCAAGTTACTTATATAAAGCAAACAAGACGGCACCATTTTCTTATTTTTTAAATGTACGGATAGCCATAGGCACACTGACATTTTCTTTACCTTTATTTAACTAGGCAAGTCAGTTAAGAACAAATTCTTATTTTCAATGGCGGCCTAGGAACAGTGAGTTAACTGCCTTGTTCAGGGGCAGAACAACAGATTTTTACCTTGTCAGTTCAGGGATTCAATCTTGCAACCTTTCGGTTACTAGTCCAACACTCTAAACACTAGGCTACCTGCCACCCCCATTTACAAATGAAGTATGTGTGTTTAGCGAGTCCACCAGATCAGAGGTAATAGGGATGACCAGCGATGTTCTCTTGATAAGTGAGTGAATTTGACAATTTTCCTGTCCAAAATGTAATGAGTACTTTTGGGTGTCAGTGAAAATGTATGAAGTGAAAAGTATATTTTCTTAAGGAATGTAGTGAAGTAAAAGTATTCAAAAATATAAATAGTAATATAAATAGTAAAGTAAAGATACCCCAAAATGCCATCACTGTTTTCATGCTCTCAGGTAAAAGACCTGTTGAATTAAATGAAGAGAGAGGCAGAGCCAGAGAGGAGTGTGAGAAAACGCTGCCCCCTTTTCTCTGCGCCGACATCTGATCCGCCTGGCGCTCTTCACAAGGTAACCCGAAGCAGGCAGTCACAACAAAGACCAGCAGAGCCAGAGCACAAAGAGACTGGAGAACTACTGGGGACGGGGCCCACCAACCAGCTAGCCTACTGCCACCTCACCCAGAGAGAGAGAGAGGGGGGATAGAAGGGATGTGTGTGAGAGAGAGAGAGAGAGAGAGAGAGAGAGAGAGAGAGAGAGAGGGAAGGGGGAGAGTAGGATAAAGAGAGTGAGAGGAGGGGAGACATAAGGGGTAGAGAGAGAAATGGGAGTGGAGTGAGAAGGGGAGAAGAGAGGATGAGAAGAGAGGGGGAGAAAGAGGTGGAGTATTGGGGGAGGAGTATTGGCAGGATGACATAGGACCCTATCTCTCCCCCTGCAGGTTCTTGTTGAGAGAACCAACTAAAACGAGCTCGGCAGCCACATTAAGGTATTAACATAATTAAGCCTGAGCTAACTGAGGTGGTCATTAACATGCTAAATCCAATGACAGAACCACATGCTCTGAACCACCAGGACAATCAAACATTCCAATCCCATTGTCCCAAACAACTTACAGTGATGACAACTAATGATAGTACTGATCTGTACATACCCCCTTTCCTGTAGTCAACTGACCAAATCACCCTCTAGTGGCCTCATGGGTGGAATGTTATACATTTTTGTCATAATTTCCTAATTAATAAACATTGTTTTTTTTTAAAAACCTGACGAAAATCTGGTGTTTCTATGTCCAATGGTTTTGTTATATTTCAGTGTTCTGTGATGTATATAAAGTGTAATATTAGGATGCAAATTCAAAATGATATCTGTACAGGTGTCTTCTTTTTTTTAAGCCCATCACCATGTGTGTGTGATGTGTACTTTTGTTTCAAAGTAGATGTGTTTAAGACTACCAAGAAACGCTGCGTGACCCTGATTTAGCCCACTGTGGTAACTAAAACACAAAGTAAAAATAAAAAAGTCATATAAAAAATGAATGTAATATGTTACATATATATAATGTATAAACAGTTGGTATCAAGGAAAATGTATGATCTAACACTGATCTGCTTCTCTGCAGACAATGAATCCGTTGCTACTAAGCAACATAATAGCTGAATTAATGGCGTGAAAAGCGTTAAAACACAAGCGTGTAAAATCCCCATGACACCATCTTGATGTGGCAGTTAGCAGCAACAGGCTTTCCAGCTGTGGTGTGGCTGTGAGTCTGTCCTACAGTCGGCTCTGCTCTGCTCTCCCTGCAACGCAGGAGCCAGGGCTGACTGTTGCTCAGCCCATCACTTTCTCCTCTGAAGACCTGGGTTCAAATCATATTGAAAATCGTTCAAATACTTTTAGCCTTTGATGTACCCTGCCTGGAGTGCCAGGTGGGCGGGGTTTGCAAGTTTGTGTCTTTTCTATTGGTTCCACTGCAACAGACAAGCTCAATCCAGGACAGAAAAAGTATTTGAAATCATTTGAATTTAGTGCTTAAACCCAGGTCTGGAAGCCTTGCCCCGAAAACCCCCTCATCTCCCCTGGGCCTTCTGACTCTCAGACATTTGTATAAGTTCTCTACCAGTCGCCGCTTGCCAATGGAGACCCAAAGAGGCAAACGTCTCGACGTCTACTGCCAATCTGACACATACGTTATGTAGACGTAAAGACTTGGTGTGATATATATCTGACAACCATTTCAGTAAAAAAAAATAATAATAATAATAACTGAGGTATGGCTGCCCCTCAAAACTGTTTGTTAATTCATGAAACAAGCCATAAAAACTGGATGTGATGGCCAACGACCTTTTCGGAGCAAAACAACAAGTAATTGAGCTACGGCTGCCCCTCAAAACTGTGTGTAAGTGTATTTTCTGTATTTTTCCTCCAATGGGTCTGGATCGGAGACATGAGAAGAATGATCTATGCCGTTCATAGCCTGTTGAGTCCTGCCGAGATGAGTTCCCAGACAATGATCATAATAAGGTTCTTTGAAGCCGGACCAGGCTTGTTATGATCAGGCCAGGGTGGGAACTATCAAGCCATGTCTGGGGTTCAGGGGCTCTGTGAAGGAGCCAAATGCTCAAACCTCTAACGTGAATCTAAAGCCGCGTGGTGGCATTTCCAAGCGGGCAGAACTCGTTGAAATGACGCAATTGCAACCAGATAACATCCAACTGGTTGTATGTCATTTCAACCAGTTTCGCCCCCTGGGTCACTCTTGTTGCGAATGTACAAAACACACCAATGACCTTATCACACAACAATGTCCTAGAATGCCCCCACTTGACAAAACACGGCTACTGGCCAACCAACCGATGTTTTGACACAGGAAACAGAGGAACGAAAAAGGTTAGGAGATGAAACATAAACCAAATGGCCACCGCAATTGATCATGAATCAGGCATTCGTTCATTCCAGCGTGGCCAACAGACGTCCTGTTTGTTCCCCTCGAGCCGTCCAGAGGGAAGCCCCAGCCCAGAGGATATACGCATGGTATGCCAGGAATGCAGGTAGATTAATGCCTCAGTAAGTCAGGTCGTGGCCCGCCGGCCCTTTCGGCACCCTGCACAGTCAGCCAGAGTGTCAGCTAGAGATCTGCTGGAGCCTGGAGGGAAAGACTCAACAGAACCAGGAGAGCTGTCTATCTGGAACTAAAGGCTCTGGAATGTCACCCAAATGTGGAATTATGGACCAGAATTTGACGGACATAACTTTAACTAACCGCAAAACAACCCGCTCTGAATGGGGAATGGTGTGCCATTTGGAACGCAAACGTAGTGTTAAAGCCGTACGCCATTAGTCCTTCAACTGGATTTACACCCGCCTGTCCCTGTGAGGGTCGGAACGTAAAAGAGTAAAAGAGTGCAGCACAAAAGGCACCAAGAGATGAGGGCCCCTGTTTAAATAACCCAACCAACAGAGTCCCCATTGTATTGAGGAGGAAACCACTTCTATCCAGAGGAACGGCTAGGGGCTCACTGCAGCTGCATCAGAGACAGAGCATGCAACCCCCACCCCTTTTTACTTCATACCTACACACACACACACACACACACACACACACACACACACACACACACACACACACACACACACACACACACACACACACACACACACACACACACTGCACATACACACTAACACATTGACATATACATAAATACATCCGCCACACTCCCTCACACACAAACAACACTCGACTACGTGAACCACACCAAGGATCAAACCAAATGGCTTATTGTACAGAAGGCAGTACACCGAACTATGTACGCTCGTTCTGTAGACTTCATATCCCAAAGTCACAGCAAGGAGAACACTGTTTGTGTTCAGCCTCCAGCCCAGACCATTCGAGTTGAAGTCTTGAGTACTCTTGAACAGGATCAAGGTGGTCGGTTGAGTGACTGTCTTAAAATAATGGAAGAATGGAATGGAAGAATCTTTGTTCGGTCAGGTGGGTCACACGAAGAACCTCACAGAGTCACTGACGTTCCGTGTGCGTAGAGACACGCTGGATCTGTTCAGTCATGCTCTTCAACTTGACCTGGGCTTTTCAAAAAAAATAACTCGCTCTGCTCAGAAAAGCACTAAAAAAAACATTGTTCTGGGCCCGTAAAGACAAACCCATAATGGAGGACTAGATATAGCCTGGGGGAGAGAGAGCCAGATGGAACTGCCTTCACTTGGGACTATGCCCCCACAGTCCCTCCTCTCCTCTCTGTAGCTGTATGGTCCTGGCCTTGGCGGTGACAGAGACATATGTACGATTCTCCCAGCGGGAGTTTGTGGCATAGCAAACAAACAAAAGATGACCCCCAACACCACACACGCACGCACACGCACTGCCTCTTTAGAACTGTCGAATGTGTTGACAGAGGTTAGCGTGGTCAGAGCAGGATGCATGACATGATTTAAGTTGTCCAATAAAACGCTGCACACAGTTGAGGCCATTAGTTCCAGCTGAGTGGCATCTCTCAAACACTCTGTCCTCCTGACTCAACTCAGAGTGATCACAGAGGAGGAGGGGGGGGGGGTAGAAGTTGGAGTCACTTTGCACCGTAGATGCTTTCTGTCTCGTGTCGCCTCTCTGTGTTTCAGTTACCCTTCCTATCCTTCCTCCAACTTCTCAAAATCTCATTCCACATATATCCGTGAGGCCATTCGGACTCGACTCCCACCCCAGGTCTTTTCAGTGCTCTCTGATCATAGAAATAGAAGGAATAGACTAAGGGGCAAACGAAACGGACAAAAGCCCCCCTGTGACGAAGACACACTGTAGGCAAGACTCCCGCCAGTGGAGAAAGCTTTGTTTCCTTGCTGAAATGTTTGTTGTTGCTGTCACAGGTGCAAACAGGATATTTGTTAAAGCCATATTATACTACTGTAGTTGTTAGCGCTTCACCATTCCTTTCCCTTGCCGTTTATTGCAGCCTTTTCTCGCCCCCGAGTGGGAGTGACGTTTGTAGTGCACAACACTCTATCTTCTTCTGTTTACTCCTGAGAGCTTCTCAGTCTCTGTGTTGTCACTGTATGTACCTGGCCTGCGCACCAGAATAGACCCTAGCCAAATGTTTATACAGGAAGTGCCTGTTCTGGGATGTTCTCCTCAGTTCACAGCTGCATTTGAGCCGAGGAGACCCCACCTGTGCCTTGTGCTGTTAGGAGACGTTCTGCCTTTTCTTTGGAATGCTGACATGTAAAGTCAGACGTTTGTATTGATATATATATATATTTGTAAACATAATATAAACATAATATAAACATATATATGTATATATATGTATATATATATATGTATATATATATATTTGTAAACATAATTGAATTGTACATATCAGCATCATCACCAGCGCTGTGTAAATACATTTGATCACCATTTACACCTCTACCTGCCTGCCTCGTTATCCTTAAGCCTGCTAGAAAGACCCTATTTACACCTCTACCTGCCTGCCTCGTTATCCTTAAGCCTGCTAGAAAGACCCTATTTACACCTCTACCTGCCTGCCTCGTTATCCTTAAGCCTGCTAGAAAGACCCTATTTACACCTCTACCTGCCTGCCTCGTTATCCTTAAGCCTGCTAGAAAGACCCTATTTTGCAACCCAAGACTGATCATTTGACAGTCCACTCATGGCTCATTTCCACTTCTATTTCGATCTCGCTATGACTACTGCTGATGTCAGAGGAGGGGTGGAGGAGTCACTTTGCCAGCACTTTCTGTCTCATTTCACTTCCCCTACGGTTCACTTAACCCTCTCACTGTGCACACCACGTCATTTCAACGTGAATAATTGGGTAATATTTGGTTGAGCCGTTGATCAATGAAATTACAACCTACGCTCACACCACTCAAAAAGACAGACGAAAGTTTGCTGAATTTCCAAAGGTCTATCGCTGCGCCTCCAACCATTAAAAAAGCGCAGCAACTTTATTTATTCATACAAGATATTAATGTGTTACCACTGTGCTTCATCTAATGGCACAACCAAATGACCTGGATTGCAGTTGAGATTACATAAAGAAATACAGTGATCCATGCTGTTCAAGATTCTGCACAGCAATTGTGAAGATCTCCACAGACCTGGGATGACCTGTGCATACTATCTTAAACATGCACATTTTATATGATTACATAAGGAGAAATGTACAGTTACATTAAGTAACCTCAAAATGTGGCTATGGATGTGTTACACATTTTAAGGTTGAATGTTACATTAGTTTGCGAGAAAGTCTTAAAACTGCAGTATGTAACTTTTTAGGCGACCCCCGGCCAAATTCAACTAGAAATGTGAGTTATAGATGTCATTCTCATTGAAAGTAAGTCTAAGAAGCTGTAGATCTGTTCTATGTGCGCTATTTCTACGCATGCCATTCTTAAGCTTTATTTTTGCGTCTTTTACTTTCGTTTTTTTTACACCGGCTTCAAACAGCTGAAAATACAATATTTTGGGTTATTGAAAATTTACTTCACAGCGGTTTATATGGTACAATGATTCTCTACACTTGCTTGTTTTGTCACATAAACTGAAATTAAACTAACTATTAGAATTCTGGCAACCAGGAAATGGCGGAGCCATTTCTGCATATTGCATCTTTAACTTTAGGCTATTTACTGTATTACAAATGTAATATTTTGTTGTGTTTGGTTGACATAGCAAACCAAATATCAACATTTTAAGGAGATTAATCTACTGCTTGTATAGCTCCATCTGAGCCACTGGCTTAATCCCATTCTTTAACTTTGATTTTTGGTTGAGTTGGAGACGTGAATCCAACATATCATTTTTTAACTTGTCGGCGAGTTAATAGGCTATTTGTTGCATTCCAGAGATGTATCTTCTGTCACTGACTTTAATTTGAGTTTGTCTACAAATTCATATTTGATATGTTGGATTCATCTCCAGCTCAACCAAAAATGTAAGTTCAAGAATAGGACTAAATCAAATCAAACTGTAAACACACTTTAAATCAAGTTTGATTTGATTCGTACAATTCTTTAACTTAGACTTGTGGTTGAGATGGAGATGAATCCAACATATCAATTATACATTTTCAGACAAACAAAGATTAAAGTCAGACAAGTCAGAGACACAAATGGAAGTTTCCAAGCAGAAGATCTCCATCAAATGTTGATATTTGGTTGTGTTGGCTACAATTCAATATCACTGAATATCATTAAATCAACCAGAACTTGAAACCATGTTTTTTTTGTTGAATTCTGGGTTGATGACTTTGCAAATACTATACAGGCCTAAATAGTATCATTGATGATATATGAGCGATGCTATACATTTACTCTGTTAACCCTACCACTTTGGAATGACTTTCGAAAGAAACAGTGAATCTATCTAGTTTTTAAGTGGAGCTCTCTTAACAAAGCACATTGGTCAAAGTCAGTGACTAATGTCATAGCTAAGCAGACGGTGCTTGGCAGACGATGGGAGACTAAAGGGTAGCAGAAGGTGCTGCTCAGTGGATATAACGTGGAACACCCGATGAGCTTTGAAAGCTACACATTCAACGTATTTCATACAAGGTTTATCTATGTTGAAATTAAGTTACCATGGTGACATCATCTCGTGGTTGAAATTGCACCCTCAGAAACGGCCGTTCACATTAATGACTTATTTCGTATCCAATGTATTTTCCACGTAGATTCCACGTCACAATACGTTGAAATAAATTGAAACAATGTTGAGTCAACCAGCTTGAGCCCCAGTGGGCTCCTTACCTTCCTGCAACCTCAAAATGTAATCCCACACAAATATCCATGAGCTCCTGCAAACCAGAGGGACTTTCCTGCCTGTACCACAGTCAAACCTCAGAGTATGGTGCAACCCTCTGCAACACTCTGGTTGTGTCCCAAATAGCAACCTAGTCCCTATCTAGCGCACTACTTTTGACCAGAGCCCTCTGACTCTGTTAAAGTGGACTACAACCAATGTAATCGAGTAGAGAAAATAATCTGGCACTTTCCCCCAAAAAATGTAAAGATGTTTGTGTGTGTGTGTGTGTGTGTGTGTGTACTGTTCAAAACATTGTTAAAGTCATCACAGCAGCAGGCAGCCAGTTCAAAGGGAATCTTCCCTCTGTGAGCCTAGCTGAGCCTAGCTGAGTTGTCCTGTGGTCCCAGCCCAGACCTGACCACAGGAATCCAGCGAGCGGTGGAGTGGAATTGTGCGGGGGCACTTTGAAAGAAGATCCATCCAGAACGCCAAGGCCCCGGCCCCCATTCCAACTGCTCCAGACATACACACCTTTCAAAACCCCACCACCACCACCTCCACATCTCTCTCATAAGGAGAAAGGCATATGGAGAAGGTTAGCTAATAAGCCAGACCCTAATTTGGTGAGTAGGACGTAAGGAATCCGAAGGAAGGAAAACCCATGCTGCCACAGTGAGAGAGAAGTTCCATTTTTCATGTAGTATTCCATCAGGCTTAGCTAGTATCCCACAAACCCATAGCGTTTAAAGTCAAAGCTCCCTAGTATCCCACAAACCCATAGCGTTTAAAGTCAAAGCTCCCTAGTATCCCACAAACCCATAGCGTTTGAATTCAAAGCTTCCAAGGACACAATAATGAGAAGGTAAGGGGATAAGACGAAAGACTTGAGACTCCTGAGAGGGATAGGATCACCCTGCTCTTTGATGCTGACACCCAGTATCCGTGCATAGATATACACTGATTGCACATGTGTTTCTAGTCTAGTATAGTGTCCATGTGTCTGGCTGCATCCCAAACGGCAGCCTATTTCCCATGAGCACTGGTCAAAAGTAGTGCACTATATAGGGAATACAGTGCCACTTGGGGAACAGTCTCTGTCTGTGGTCTGCCTACAGTACATGGTGGTGGTCCTGTACAGGGCTGACTACGGCCCAGTGCCGGCAATGCAATTGCCTCTGTAAAAGAGAGAGAGAGAGAAGATGTCGGGAAGACAGCTGTTTCCAGCCACAGAAGAAGATAAACAGAGCTAGTGCTGTTTCTGAAGAGCAAGAGAGAGTGTTAGTTTCTGATTGTTTATGGCACGTTTGTTTATTATCTATTTCACATGCTTTGGCAATGTAAACATATGTTTCCCCTCCCAATAAATCCCTCTGAATTAGAGAGAGAGAGAGAGAGAGAGAGAGAGAGAGAGAGAGAGAGAGAGAGAGAGAGAGAGAGAGAGAGAAAAGAAGAGATGCCTTTAGCACATTCTCCCGGTTAGACTTGACCCGACCAGACTGCATGAAGTACTCTAATTTAACCCAGGGGTCTCATCCCATCCCCTTGCCCCCCTCCCCACTCAGACCCTCCTCCATCTTCTTCTCCCATCCACAGAAGAGTGATTCTGCTCAGGTCGTTACCGTAGGCTGTTACTGTACTGGCACAGCCTACACCCATGACATCATAATGTGCTGCTGCCATCCCAAAGGCCAAGGGATGTCTGGGAGCAGTCTGCCTCTGTCTGAGAGGAGGAGGCTGCCCCACGAGACAGAAACATTGAAACATCCCTAGTACACACACAACCTCCCAAACGCTCACACGCAGTAATGCACATTCACACCACAGGAGGTTGGTGGCACCTTAATCGGGGAGGACGGGCTCGTGGTAATGGCTGAAGTGGAATAAGTGGAATGGTATCAAATACATCAAACACATGGTTTCCACTTGATGCACATCCGTACACAGAGGAAACACAACAAGGGGAGATGGAAGAATGTTGTGATTAGACAATTCTATTTTTGGAAAACAGTTATAACAGTTTTATTTGCATAGACAATTCCACCATGCTTCTTGTAACAAAATGGAGACAGGAAACAGGTTTGACTCAACGAAAATATGACCAATCTACTGTGGGAAACAGAGTGAAACAGCAATGTAAAATCCCAGTGTTTTCAGCAAATAGTATCAATCTCTCTGCGAAGGAAATCCCCCAGTGTGATCTGAACTCTAATCACGCCTGACTAGTCAAGCACTGGTTCTCTCTTCCTGACAACCTCCCAACTTCAACATGGTGTGTGTGTGTGTGTGTGTGTGTGTGTGTGTGTGTGTGTGTGTGGAGCTTTGATCTGCGAAGAGGGCCTTCACGTTACCGCCATAGTTGATATCTCTTGTATTGGTATGAATGTTTTCATGATTTATCCAGTTAAATCAATTACGCATCGTATTTGTCTCTTATGACAGAGAGATTAACACAAACTGCAAGATTTGGTTCTGGCTTCTGGGATTACGTGAAGTGATTAGCCGACCCTTCTGTCATCGTCGTGATTTAAGAACGATCGTTTCGAACAAAGGCACTAATGGCCATGAGAGGACACAGTCCTGTTGATACATAACACACCCCTTGACGCGGCGCGTCTGGAAAATACGATGTCTACAAACAACTGTTTCTGCATGACCCCCAACAGTCCTAACTAAGTGAGAGCAGCTTCTAGCTGAGCATAGTCTTTGATTACTAACCCCCTGGCTCCTGCAGGCAGTCCTCCGTGCGGGAGAGATGATTTGAAATACGTGGCTATTTGTTATAATAGTTTGTCATGATCGCGCAAAGCTGAGACTTTAGCACAGCAGTCAACAAGGGCAGGGATTTGATCGGGACACATAGAAAATCAGGGAAAAGTGATTAAAAGTAGGATATTTGTATGGGGGGGGGGATTGGTTAGTTTCAATGGTATAGAAATAGAGGATAACGATAGAAGCGCAAGAATTCCTGATTCCTTGAGCAGTTTCTCACTGTGCAGGCGTGTCTCTTCACATAGTAATCACAGCAAATATCCTTGGTTACAGATAGTTGTCATACTATCAGATACTTAACACACGTGGGGCCTAGTGGGTTTCCCACCTGAGCTGCTGCCTTGAGCCTCTTGACCACAGACACATAGACAGTTAGGCCCACATAATGTGTTCTAGTTTGATCTGTATCCTCTTGGCATAGTGGCTACGGTACGCTGCAGTCTGGCAGGCCAGTGTTCAGGTGGCTCTGTGCCAGAGTAACAGAGAGACTTGGACAGACATGAATGTCCCTAGACGGACTAATGTACAGTCACAGAGGACAGTATACAAGAGGCAGGTCTTCTCAGGAGAGATGTTGATTGGTTTAATTAAGCTGTAGAGTATCATGAGTACAGTAGAGTATGGTAAAGTACCGTGCAGTAGAGTACAGTAGAGTACATTACAGTGGAGTATGGTAGGGTAGAGTAAAGTACAGTAGAGTACATTACAGTAGAGTATGGTAAAGTACATTACAGTGGCGTACGGTAGGGTAGAGTAAAGTACAGTAGATTAGAGTGCGGTAGAGTAAAGCAGAGTACAGTAAAGTAGAGTAGAGTATCTGCGACATGCAATACTGTTACTGTAGAGTCGGTACACAGTGGCTAAACTCCGGGTGGCCGTGTGTGATGTGGTGTGGTGAGGTTAGTCATATGAGTGGGAAACACTAGACTAACACTTGTGAGCAAACACATTTGTCGCTGGATAACATGGCGTACTGACATGGTCAGTGGGAGCCATACTGGCAGAGAAAGAATGTTTTGATTCATGGTGGAATTAAGTGATTAGTCTTTCTTTGTTTAGACTCTTGAATTGGTAGTTTGGAGGGACGTGAGAACTGGGGACAGTTTGTTTTGAAAGAATGACAAGGAACCTCACTTTCTAATGTAAGAATAAGAAACAGTTTGCATAACTACTGCCCATAGCTATTGACACAGCTACAGTGCGTTCAGGAAGTATTCAGACCCTTTGACTTTCTCCACATTTTGTTACGTTACAGCCTTATTCTAAAATGGATTAAATAAATATTTTTCCTCCTCAATTTACACACAATAGCCCATAATGACAAAGCGAAAAAAGTTTTTTCTACATTTTTGCACATTTTTAAAAAAGAAAAACAGAAACACCTTATTTACATAAGTATTGCGACCCTTTGCTAATAGACTCAAAATTAAGCTCAGGTGCATCCTGCTTCCCTTGATCATCCTTGAGATGTTTCTACAACTTGATTGGAGTCCACCTGTTGTAAATTCAATTGATTCGACATGATTTAGAAAGGCACACACCTGTTTATATAAGGTCCCATAGTTGACAGTGCATGTCAGAGCAAAAACCAAACCATGAGGTCGAAATAATTGTCCGTAGAGCTCCGAGACTGGGGAAGGACACCAAAACAATTCTGAAGCATTGAAGGTCCCCAAGAACACAGTGGCCTCCGTCATTTTTAAATGGAAGCAGTTTGGATCCACCAACACTCTTCCTAGAGCTGGCCCTCCGGCCAAACTGAGCAATCTGTGGAGAAGGGCCTTGGACAGGCAGGTGACCATGAACCCAATGGTCACTCTGAAGGAGCTCCAGAGTTCCTCTGTGGAGATGGGAGAATCTTCCAGAAGGACAACCATCTCTGCAACACTCCACCTATCAGGTCTATAGGTAGAGTATGGCCAGACGGAAGCCACTCCTCAGTAAAATGCACAAGACAGCCCTCTTGGAGTTTTCCAAAAGGCACCTAAAGGACTCTCAGACCACGAGAAACAAGATTCTCTGGTGTGATGAAACCAAGATTGAACTCTTTGGCCTGAATACCAAGCGTCACGTCTGGAGGAAACATGGCACCATCCCTACGGTGAAACATAGTGGTGGCAGCATCATGCTGTGGGTATGTTTTCAGCGGCAAGGACTGGGAGACTAGTCAGGATCGAGGGAAAGGTGAACGGGCAGCAGGTAGCCTAGTGGTTAGAGCGTTGGACTAGTAACCGAAAGGTTGCAAAATCGAATCCCCGAACTGACAAGGTAGAAATCTGTCGTTCTGCTCCTGAACAAGGCAGTTAACCCACTGTTCCTAGGCCGTCATTGAAAATAAGAATTTGTTCTTAACTAACTTGCCTAGTTAAATAAAAGGTTAAAAAAAATACTAAAATAAAAAACAGAGCAAAGTACAGAGAGATCCTTGATGAAAACCTGCTCCAGAGTGCTCATGACCTCAGACTGGGGCGAAGGTTCACCTTCCAACAGGACAACAACCCTAAGCACACAGCCAAGACAACGCAGGAGTGGCTTCGGGACTAATCTCTGAATGTCCTTGAGTGACCCAGCCAGAGCCCAGACTTAAACCTGATTGAAAATCTCTGGAGAGGCCTGAAAATAGCTGTGCAGCGACACTCCCCTTCCAACCTGACAGAGTTCAGGAGGATCTGTAGAGAAGAATGGGAGAAACTCCACAAATACAGGTGTGCAAAGCTTGTAGCATCATACCAAGAAGACTCTATGCTGTAATTACTGCCAAAGGTGCTTGAACAAAGTACTGAGTAAAGGGTCTGAATACTTATGTAAATGTGATATTTCATTTTTCCAATAGTGTTTATTGTCGCAATAAGCTTTCTTAAAATGATGAAAGTGTTTATTTACAAATATATATGTACTGTACATTTTATTTAACTTAACTGGCAAGTCAGTTAAGAACAAATTCTTATTTACAATGAAGGCCTACCCCGGCCAAAACCCTAACCAGGACGACGCTGGGCCAATTGTGCACCGCCCTTTGGGACTCCAATCACCGCCAGTTGTGATACAGCCATTATAAAATGTAGTATAACCCATAAAAGGCCCAAAGCCCATTATTGAATTATTTACAATACAGAGACGATTTGTACCAATCCATTCAGAACCAACTTGTTTTAGAATCAAAGGCATTTCAAATAATAAAAACGGAGCCCACCAACTTTAAATTGTTGATCATGCCCATAACTGTGCATCAGTATTGTGCACAAAGAAAGTATCTTCTTGGCCTCTTGATTTAGGATGACAGACACGCTTGACACTTCAGCTGTTGATCAATGGATAAAGTGGGTGTTGACTGTGTGCACAGCGTCACAAAGCCCCAGCGCAACTCAAGCCTGTGAAGCGGGACGGCATTCAAAGATGATGATGGGGGGGCAATAGAGGAGAGGGGGTGGTTCCTCTTTTACGATCTCCCCGGTGTGGGAGTTTTAGGGGAATTCAGAAAATGTTGTCGTCGGAATCTGTCATGGAATTACCTAAATGCGACTCTGGCTAAACTTGAAACTAAAAAAAATGTGTAGTCCACTGGGAATTTTTACTATACGTGTCATTAAACGTTTGATAATGAAAGTGAAATTGCACTCTGAAAACGAGCCAAATCTTGAACAAGCTACTGGACTTCGGTAAATTAGCCCAAAGCCTCGAGTTGACTTTTTTTTTTTTTTTAAACAAAAGAACCGAAGGAACTAGTGGGAGAAACAGATAGGTCTGGGGGTGGGACAGAACGGGTCGGCTGATATAGAATACCAGCAACTCCAGCATTACAGGAGAAGAAGAATGTAAAAGTGGGATAGGTTCATTTCGCCACCTCTTATGATGATAACATCTTGCTTTCCACAAGAAGTACACACGAGACAATATAAACTGACCAATTGTCTTACTGTAAACGGCATCAGAGTGTACTGTCAGACATATTTATTGTCTTGTTTAAGCATTTGTGTTTGATCATGGTTAATTCTCCGGTTGTTAGAAACCTGTTTTGGGCTTATTGACCAACTGTGATGCATATTATAAAAGGAATATAAAAGGAAAAAATAACATATAAGTGTTGCCTGTGTGAATCCATGAGCTGTTGTTGAGCTGTTTCACCGAATCAAACGGTGAAACTATGGGCTACTAATTAAAAACAAACAGAATATTCACACAGGCCTACTCCTAATCATATGGTAGGTAATATGTTCTGTAGCGCGTATCATTTCAGCATGACAGATCTGTGAGTAGCCTAATGTTTTATTTTATATTAATTGTGCGCTTCAGAAGTTTCATATGTCTCTCTCTCTCTGTGACAATCTGGAGCTTGGTAAGGTAAACCAAACCAAGTAGCCATTTCAATTCAAACATGTCTCTGCGGCTGCAGTCACTTACCAAAACTAAAGCAAATCTCTCCTCCAACTCCGACTGGTCAGGCATGGGCACTTTCATTGGCATCATATGATGCTTCATATTGTCCGACTGTCCATCCACACTTTCAATATTCCCCATGGTTAAAAGTAGTACTGTATCCTTATAGTAGAGTAAATAAAGTTCCCTCTTCCGAGCGTTTTTTCGGAGTTTTTCCAAAAGTGAGAAAACTCCCTGCGTTCCTCCAAAATGCACCAGTGCGTTATTACAAAATCAGCCACTTCTGTTCCAAAAGTTCCAGTTTAAATCAAACGTTTACACCACACCAGTTCCATGCGGTCTCATTTCAAATAAAATAAAAACGTATACTTTTGCATTTGTAGAGAACTCTCATCTGTATTTTACTCTAAAACTGAACCTCACCTCAAAAGTAACAATTGTTTTCTGTTCCAAAGAATGGTTTCCGATTTACCAGGCCAATCCATCTCCATCTATTTCTGTAAAATCGTCTTTCAATAATATATGTTTCAACCCACCCAAATAGCGACTTATTGGTTGCTAGACTGAACTTCCTTGGCTACGATGCCTTTGCATTCATTATTGTTGTGCGATCCAGATGGTTGTGTGATTCGGTCTAGAAGACTCTTCTATGTGCTTCCACCCAGAAGCAGGCTTTTTGCTATTGTCCCGCCCTTGGTGGGGTTTACTCTCCCTATTGAGGCGTTGACTTATCAATCACACGGCCTATCCGCGCTCTACTCGCACACATTATACGCCTGGATCACACCGACAGTATTATTGCGCTAAAATGGTCTGCGGAATCATCTGGATCTGTGTGCAACAAAACTTAAACATTCACCTTCTGCTACTATTTATGTCAAGCCGTCTACACATACAATTTGAGGCATATGCTCAAATACGCACCACACAGAACCGCAACTGTCTCTGCAACGCAATGCTGTAAAGCAAACGCAACGTTCCATTGGAAATGAATGTACTTCTGTTGGTGTGTTTGAGGCGAAGCAGTAAATTGAGCAAAGCCTAGCTACAGTTCGGTACATTGGAGAGTTTATGTCAGCACTAATGCCACCTGGTGTTTAGCTAATGGAAGTTCATTAAATCATGACTACGGCACCAACAATGCTCATACAGTACATCACATGCACCATGTATAACAATGTCTTTATTATGACAGCACTTGAACTGAGCATGACAGTCCAACAGCCAGTAAGTCTTCAGTTTAGTCTACAAGGTCTATACATTCTTAGAAAAAAAGGTGCTATCTACAACCTGAGGGTTCTTTGGCTGTCCCCATAGGAGAACCCCTTGAAGAACACTTTTTGGTTCCAGGTATAACCACTTTGTGTTCTCCTATGGGGACAGCCAAAGAACCCTTGTGGAACCCTCTAATCTTATCTCTATCGGGTGGATCACAAATGGCACCCGTAGTCCCGTACGCCTAGCCTAGATCACTACAACAGCGCCATTGCACAAAATAGTGTGCAGCATCATCTGGCTGTGTGTGCAACAAAAGTTCAACATTCACCTTCTGCTACCATTTCTGTCAGGACGTCTACGCATACAATTTGACGCGTACGTTGGATAAATACACCATGTGCACCACACTGCAACTGTCTCTGCAACACAAACGCTACAGGGCTTACAAGGCTTCCATTAGAAATGAATGTACTTCAGGTGTCCCAAAATGTAATGCCGCTGTCGGTGTGATCGAGGCGTTAAGGACTCTGCTCAAAGCAATGCAGTATATAGGGAATTAGGGTGCCATTTGGAACAAAGACATTGTTTCACAAAAGAGGTGAGTACGAGGTGGAGGGAAGATTGGAATCATCTTGATTATAGATTTTTTTTTTTTTAAAGTAGAAATCAGTTAAACCGTTTTACAGCAAGTGCCAACGTTTAATGAAACAACTACGACACAGACGTTCAGTGATTAGGCAAATGTGTTAAAGCAGCAGTCTCTCTCCGTCGTCTTTCTCTTCGTCTCTCTCCCTTTGTCTCCATCTTTCTCTCCGTCTCCCCCCCCTACTTCTTTATATTGCCTACAAACATTTCATAACATGTTCAAGCCTTAGCAGTGAGATGACAGCAGGGGGAAGGGAATTTCCTTGCCAAATAATTTGCCTGCTTCTTTCAGAGCCGGTGTCCTGGACACAAATGAAGCCTTAGTCCTGGACAAAAAACTTCATGGAATCTCCATTGAACATGCTTCTTAGTATAGTATAGGATAGGATTAAACTGTGTCTAGGAAACCGTCCCTCAGGGTTCTTTCAGGGTCTTTTATCTAAGACTAAGTGTTTTATAACAAACAACTTGTAACATGACTCTGATTGACTGACTTATAGCAGACCCCAGGTCACTATTGGCACTACAAACACATACAATTACACACAAACATACTGTATACAACACAATGCTGCCTTGGAATGTGAACATACATGAATTATATAGCTACAACGTTCTCTTGATCAAAGAAAAGCACAGTGATTCGGATATTGCAATACTGTAAAGCTAGAATGTGTAACATTTTCACTGGCAAATGTGATGTTCTGGGTCATTTCGTAATACTTCTCCTGAATTATAAAATCAACCCTCAAATATATATGATTAAAAGTTTAAAACGTCTTCATTTGGGACAGAATGAACATATAATCATTAGTTAAACCAATTGTGCACAAGTATTGGAATACATAAGGCAAAAATGTAACATATAAAAAACAGGATAATAGAAGGAATTGATGAGTTAAAACATTGTTTCTTTAAAGCATCACTAAAGGAATCATTTCAGGAATCAGTAATCCTTTCATTTGGATTGTAAACATCCATGATGGTACGTAAAGTCATCACGTTAAGTTGTTGCGATCTTTGGAATGAAACCACTTAAAAACAAATGGAAAAAATTACTCTTGAGAACAATTCCTTTTTTGAGTAGATAATAACTTAACCGGTTAGAACAACTCTAAACACTTAAAAGTTGAAACCGTTCCGGATTTCTGCTGTTTTTTGTGGTGCTCTGGGGTTGATAAAAATGCATAATCAAACATTAAAAGAGACATCAAAAACATCAATGTGATTGAAGCTAAATGCCTTTTGTGACTTAATACAATTTAAGTGCTTTGGTAACATACACTGATGTACAAAACATGAAGGACACCCGCTCTTTCCTTCACAGACTGACCAGGAGAATCCAGCTGAAAGCTATGATCCCTTACTGATGTCACTTGTTAAATCCACTTCATTCAGTGTACATGAAGGGGACATTAAGCCTTAAGACAATTGAGACATGAATTGTTTATGTGTGCCATTCAGAGGGTGAATGGGCAAGACAAATATTTCATTTCCTTTGAACGGGGTATGATAGTAGTCGCCAGGCGCACCAGTTTGTGTCAAGGAGTGTGATGCCGCTGGGTTTTCCCACTCAACAGTTTCCCGTGTGTATCAAGAATGGTCCACCACCCAAAACACATCCAGCCAACTTGACAGCTGAGGGAAGCATAAAGGTCAACCTGGGCCAGCATCCCTGTGGAACGCTTTCAACACCTTCTAGTCCATGCCCCTGACAAATTTAGGCTATTCTGAGGGCAAAATGGGGGGTGCAACTCAATAGTTGGAAGGTATTTCTTCATGTTTTGTGCACTCAGTGTATATTTCATAGTTGCTTTCATATCAAATATCTATTCAGCCAAACAATCTTAAATAAAATGTTCTCATGACTCTGGAATTAGGAATTCTCTCTTTTCAGAGCCTTCATAGCACAGTAGTAACACAGACCAAATCTGTCATTGATTGGAGGAATTCAATTTACAGATGAATTGGGCTATTGTTGGGATGATATGCAATGTAAGCAATTCTTCAGTGGTGGCCCCAGGGCTCATAAGCTGAATAAAAATATAAAACAAACCGAAGAAGTGATAGTAAAAGGAACATTGCACTGCGGGAAAGCGAGGCCATCCTCTCATCTAATTGGTCTCCTCGACCAAATCGTACCTGAAACAGTAACACATAGGTAGCTTATCAATCAAGGTAATATGGAATGTACATGAATGAATATAGAAGGGGTAACACATGGGATGGCACCTACCATTGTGCATTGCCACTCTTCAGGTCCATCTGATCCAAATCCAACTGTAACTAAACACAACAACGGAAAAAAACACAGGTCAGAGGTCATCTCAAAAAATGTGCTTATAAACCAGGACAGAGATCATTAGATAGCCTACAGTAGCTTACCTTTCCAATGAGCTCTCTCTCCCGGCTCATGAAGGAGACGTTGTTTTTGACAGTCAGGTCCAGTCTTCTCTGCATGGACTCCTCCAGAGAGAAGTCGAAGTCAAACCTGCACACACAGAAAAAGGAAAATACATAGAATATGTCCTATCCCTGGCAGATACAGGGATAGGACATAACTCCCTACTGTGGAGCTGCTAGTTTGATATACAGTGCCTTCGGAAAGTCTGAGGTCCTTGGCATTCAGGCGTGATACTTGGCATTCAGGCCAAAGAGTTCAATCTTGGTTTCATTATACCAGAGAATCTTTTTTCTCATGATCTGAGTCCTTTGCCTTTTGGCAAACTCCAAGGCAAACTCCATGTGCCTTTTACTGAGGAGTTACTTCTGTCTGGCCACTCTACCATACAGGTCTGATTGGTGCAGTGCTGCAGAGATGGTTGTCCTTCTGGAAGGTTCTCCCATCTCCACAGAGGAACTCTGGAGCTCTGTCAGAGTGACCATCGGGTTCTTGGTCACCCTCCTGACCAAGGCCATTTTACCGTTGACTGCTCAGTTTGGCTGGGTAGCCAGCTCGAAGAAGAAGCTTGGTGGTTCCGAACCTCTTCCATTTAAGAACGATGGAAGCAACTGTGTTCTTGGGGGCCTTCAATGCTGCAGAAATCTGTTGGTACCCTTCTCCAGATCTGTTCCTCATCACAATCCTGTCTTGGGGCTCTATGGACAATTCCTTCGTCCTCGTGGCTTGGTTTTTTCTCTGACATACACTGTCAACTGTAGGACCTTATATAGACAGGTGTGTGCCTTTCCAAATCATGTCCAATCAATTGTATTTACCACAGGTGGACTCCAATCAAGTTGTAGAAACATCTCAATTTAACTGGAAGCAGGATGCACCTGAGCTCAATTTCGAGTCTCATTGCAAATATCTATGTAAATAAAGGTTTGTTTTTTTGTATATATATATTTGCAAAAAAATTTTTTAACTATTCGCTTTGTCATTATGGGTTATTGTGTGTAGATTGATGAGGACTTAAAAAAAAAATCTTTATCCATTTATAGAGTTAGGACTTCAGACAAAAATGCAAACAGTACCAGATACAATTACACAAAGACAGCAGGAATAACTCTGGGCCCTAGTTAAGGTAACGCTGGGGCGGCTGGTAGCCTAGTGGTTAGAGCATTGGACTTGTAAGCGAAAGATTGTAAGATTGAATCCCTGAGCTGACAAGGTAAAAATCTGTCATTTTGCCCCTGAACAAGTTCCTAGGCCGTCATTGAAAATAAGAATTTGTTCTTAACTGACTTACCTAGTTAAAGGTCAAATAAAAAAAAAGAAAAATAAACATGCTCAGGAAAACTCCTGTCCCAACACATTCCCTCTGTCTCCCGATGTCCCCTTCTGTCTCACCTCTCATTGAACTCAGGATTGAGGTCTCTTTTCTTGGTGTTGGTCTTTCTCTTGGTGATCCTGTTCTTGTCTGGCAGAAGGATGAAGGAGACATAGGGGTCGGACCCGTCCTTAGCAGACCCACAAGCTGGCAGGCCCCTAAAGGCAAACAGAGAACAAACCAGGTGACTAACTGCATGTGGACACTGTACAGCACAATGTTCACTGGCTCCATACAGATGTAGGATCTTAATTTGATCCCCCTGTTGCAGGAGAACTTCCCTCCAATGCAGGACATGTTAAACTTGTAGTGTATTTGAGATTTAAAAAAGCTTCTGATGTTGGTAATTTCCCTTACAAAAAAATGTATCATTGTCCTACAAAAATGTCCATGAATTATAATCAACATAATAATTCACAATTTCCTGTTGCTGCGGGATTATTTTCCTTAGCATATACATTAGGGCTAGCTTTCCCCCCCTCTTTTAAGTTGATTTATGCATTAATTCATTCAAATACAATAAAAGAATGGCTTCATTCATAAATACATTTTCTTTTTTAAACGCACACAACATAGATAGAAAATGAAGGTTATAGGTCTAGTGACTATACACCACCAGCCAGTCGGTCCGTGCCAGTGT
The DNA here is from genome assembly GCF_034236695.1 of Oncorhynchus nerka. Taxonomy (NCBI): domain Eukaryota; kingdom Metazoa; phylum Chordata; class Actinopteri; order Salmoniformes; family Salmonidae; genus Oncorhynchus; species Oncorhynchus nerka. The sequence continues at coordinate 41,575,954 of NC_088415.1, forward strand.
GGTTCAGGACAGACCTGCAGGCAAGGTACAGTGATACACAGTGCATTATGGGTATTGTAGTTTGGGACAAACCTGCAGGAAAGGACGGTGATGAACAGCCGGTTCTCCTCTATTGAGTAGCCAATTTGCAGCTTCACCTGGCCGGGGCTCTGATCACCTCTGAGCGAGGAGACACAGGTAGACAGGGGGAGAATCTCAATTGGTTTTGCTCGACTCCTCGCGTCCTCTCCTCCGTCCTCTCCTCGCATCCTTTTGAAAAAGGTCAAAGGTAATCGAGGGGAGGAGGCGAGGGGAGGAAATGTGGAAACAAATGCGCTTTTATGAAATCAGACTCTGGCAAATGACGTTTACAGAGGAGGAATCACAAAATCTAAGTAAAATGATAAAAACAAAATGTAAGTAGTTGCGCAATACATTTTATAGATAAAAGGATGAGTAGCATATAGTTTCTAAAATGTCTATTATTTTCTAATTTGACTTTCAAAGGGTTTGTGGCAAATGTCCAACCTCTTGCAGTAGGACTCCTGTAGCATACACGTCAGTATCCTATGCCGGAGGCGGCAACCGAGGAGAGGAGCAAACCCCTCCGTTCGCCTATTAACGAATTGACACAGCTCCTTCATATGGTGACCACTTAATGGTTTCCGGATCACGGAGGAGAGGAGGCCGGAGGAGTCTAGGCCAAGACCGACTTTTGCCCAATTGAGAATCTCCCACGGTTACAGTTTACATGGATTATAAAATGTACTCATTCCTTCATTACGACTAGGCCCAGAGTTTTTCCTGGCCAGGTCACGAGTTCAGGTCCCACTCCTGGCCCTAATTATGATGTTTGATTACAGATACATGATCCTTTTTAAACTACAGAAAAGTGGTATTTCTTTCTATGAAGTACAGTACAGAGGAAAACAACATGTGCCGTCCTGGTCCGCTGGACATGATTCCTCAGTCCTCACTGTACTATACTGTAATGTGACCGGAAAAACAACATGTGCCGTGCTGGTCCGCTGGACATGATTCCTCAGTCCTCACTGTACTATACTGTAATGTGACCGGGAAAACAACATGTGCCGTGCTGGTCCGCTGGACATGATTCCTCAGTCCTCACTGTACTATACTGTAATGTGACCGGGAAAACAATGGGACATTGATGTCCGTGTGAGCTTTGGAATGACTCACAGTTGAGAGAGCGGTGATCTGTGTCGTAGGTTTGGTTCAGTGTCCCGTCTGTGGATGACATGGTCTCTGTCCTCACTGCCCTCCCTAGTACCATCACTGCGACACACTGCCAGCTGGGTGTCCAAGATCTGCAAGACAAAAGGCCTTTTAATATTCCTCTCAAGTTTCAAGCTTCAGTTTATTCCATTCAAAAAATAATAATAATAATCATAATTCCACACACGGTCTCGACACGCGTTAGAAAAACAGATCAAATATGACATTTATGAGTAAGAGACGCGCGACAGTAAAATTAGTATCAGGATAGAAGGTATTAAGAGCTCACATGATGACGCTAATGTAGAAAGAGGGGGTTCAGAGCAAACGCAATCATAGACAATGCCTTAGGGGCCCTGTCTGAACTGGATCATTCATGCAATCGTGTTGTTTTGGAGGAATAGTCATGGGACAAGTGGGGAGTTTGTGAGTCTCTGAGTATGAAAATCATGTGACAGTGGTGAGTTTGTTTGGTATAGAGAGTGGGTGTATGAGTCAGACATGGGTTCACATAGTATGTTTTCTTTCAAATACTTTTGAGTGTTTAATTGAGCCTGTCTGAAATGCCAGATGGGTAGAGTTTAAACTTTAGGGACTGTTCCATTGGTTCCGTTGTGCCAGACAAGCTCAATCTAGCACAGATAACGCATTTGAGAGAAAAACAAATACTATTTGAACCCAGGTCTGGACAGTGGTGAGTCTGGTGCACGGAGTGTCTGTTTACTTGGAGTTTACCTTGAGTGTGGCCCTCAGTAGTATCTGGCTCTCAGGGAGGGCCCCGTCCAGACTCAGCCATCGGTCCAGCACCAGGCCCTGCTCTGACAGAACCTCTCTCAGTGGTAGTACCACCGTGCCCAGGGCCTGGCCCCAGCTGTGGGACAACTATAGTACAGAGGGATAGAAAAACATGAAGACATGCACTCCCCCAATGATCAGAGGTAACATGAAGTCCCATACTCCCGTTGTCCACTATCACTCCCAAGGTCACCAGTCATTCTCCCAGCGTTGACTGGGTCCATTAAAATGGCTTTCAATAGGTATCATCTCTGTATGAAAACGTGCTAACAGCGTTATCAGCCCTCTTAGGCCCCGTTCAAACAAAAAAACAAATGTGTACTTTTCAACCCTTTGCGGACCCTTTCTTCTCACCTTCACTATAAGGAGTTCCTCTTTAGGGTCACGAACCAGGAAGTGGAAAGCTTCATCCCACCGAGGAGACGTAGAGCGCTCGCACACCTTGGAAAAAGAGATGGATGGAGAAACCAAAAAAAGATACAAATAAATTGTCCATTCTTTGGTTTCTCTAGTAAGCTTTACCAGTATGCAAATAGACCAGGAGTCAAGAAGACTTAAAGAGGAAGTGTTACCTTGGTCTTGTATGACATGGCCTTCAGCAGAATCTCCGCCCCCACTTTTGGCTCTTTTCCGTTCTTCTTCAACTGCGAACATGGAGAAAAAAAAAGATTTGTGTATAAAAGAAATGAAAGGACTGCGGCAGAATCTACGTCGCCAAATGTACATACATAACAAATGTACAAACCAATAATGTAAGGCCATAATGTAGTAACAAAACCAAAAGAAGTCTTGTTGTATATAAACACTGAGGAAGTATTGTGGACTACATATAGTCACTACATATAGTCACAGGACAACGACAACAACCGCAGCAGCATGACAGCACACAGCAGGGCAGCGGGCTCCTGGTCTCACCGGCAGGCTGTGTGCCCTCTCCACATACACAAACAGCACAGCAGCCGACGGCACTGCCTTGTTCTGGTACTGCTGCTCGGCCTGGAACTGAAGGATCTGGAGGGTTCAGAATTATAATACACAGTTAGGACCAGACACTGGTAGAGCACACACGCACAGAGACAGAGAGACAGAGACAGAGAGAGAGAGAGAGAGAGAGAGAGAGACAGAGAGACAGAGAGACAGAGAGAGCGCTAACCTGGTCTAGTCTGGTGGACTCTGAGAGCCTGGGGAGCCACTCCATGATCAGGTGAACCCGACCTGACTTCACATCATTCAGAGTGTACCACTGTGATAGAAACAGATTACCACCATCACAGATTACCATTACCACAGATTACCAGACCACCACTATCAGACTATGAGAGTATCATTGTATGACACACATATTGTTGGAGGCATAGCTCTACCACTGTAGCAAACACAGCTAAATCTGTCATAAAAACAGTCATTTATGGGGAATCGTTAGACGTTACCTCATCAGTGAACTGTGAGCTGATGATGTCTCGCAGGTTCAACTTGAACCTGTAACACAATGCATTCATGTATTTCATCTGGCTCTGAGTCGTTTTGGGGCAACATGTCGTCTGGTCAGATCCTCACCTGCCCAAGAAGTCATCCTGGTCCAGATCTTTATCAAACAGCTCAAACTGGATCTCCTGACCAGGCAGCTGGGTTAGTATGATCTGAGGAAGCCCAACACAACATGTGCTTAATGTCTCCCAGAGTCTAAATTCCACATTCATTAAATCCAATCATTATTGTTTACTGTATGACAGCATAGATTCGCTGTGTCCGGAACCTCATTTCATCTAAAACGGAAATATTTCCGACATCCAGTTGCTCAATATTTTCTGGTCACCGTGCTCTTTGTACCTCGTAGAGTTCGTTCCAGTAGGGGTTGAGGTTCTCTTTGATGGTGTGGCTGCGGAAGGTGACTCCCCCGACCCTGATCTTGACGTAGGGGTCACTCTTCCCCTTCACCATGCCCCCCATGAAGTTATCCTTGGCTATCAGGTTACTGGCCTCCACCAGGTGGATATGCAGCACTCCCTACGGAGAGAGAGAGATAGGGGCAGAGAGGGAGAGATAGAGAGATAGGGGCATAGGGGCAGAGAGGGAGAGAGAGAGAGAGAGAGAGGGGCAGAGAAGGAGAGATAGATAGAGAGAGAGAGAGAGAGAGAGAGAGAGAGGGCAGAGAAGGAGAGATAGATAGAGAGAGAGAGAGAGGGCAGAGAAGGAGAGATAGATAGAGAGATAGAGAGAGAGAGAGAGGGGCAGAGAAGGAGAGATAGATAGAGAGAGAGAGAGAGAGAGAGAGAGGGGCAGAGAGGGAGAGATCGAGAGAGAGAGAGTGCATGTGTGTAGTGTTCAACATTAGGAGGCTCCACAAAGATAAAATCTGAATGCGTACTTGAGCGTCCTAAAACGCATGGGACTTATTGTAAATACACATTTTTTTATGTATTACCTTTTAATGTGGCATGAACACAACCAGTCATGATGTTGTCATCTGATTGTCAAACAAATCCCTTCAGAAAGTAGGCTAACGTTACCTGCGCACGGTCGCACACTCAAAAAATGATTCCAGCATCCAAACACCGTACACCCTCCATTTGATTCGTGGAAAGAGACATCTTTTACAAAAGACCAAACATGGTTGTGATTCGGCGATTGTCATTAGGCCTACACTCTTGAATTAGTTGATGCGGCTTGCTGACAAATTGCCCTTTTTTGTAAGAAAAAAAAATTTGGGACACCTGAAAAGGGGCTGAAATACGGGATGCAAATACAGCCGTGTCTGTTCCGAGCTCATCTGCTCGGGAAACCGAGGACCCAGTTGATAATGTTGCAAGTTCCCTAAGCGGGCTGGACCCAGTCAATACAATGTTGCAAGTTCCCTAGCGGGCTCGACCCAGTCAATACAATGTTGCAAGTTTGCTAAGGAAAGCTCAAGACAGACAGAGAGAGGCAGACAGAGAGAGGCAGACAGAGAGAGGCAGACAGAGAGAGGCAGACATGCTGAGTAGAGAGATGAATACCATTGAAAGAACCTGAACCAACTGTCACTGGTTTAAACCAGCTGGAATAAGAGTTTATCTTCATATTTACCACTATAGCAGGACAAAATTACGTTTGAACCAAATAGGAGAATTTGTTCAATTAGAGACCCCCCCCCACACACACACACACACACACACACACACACAAAGTTGGACTGCTTTGAATTAATGGGAGCTAATGTCTCATACACCCTTTCTGAGTGTAGATCGTGGCTCCCGCCCCTCCTCTCTCTCTCTTAACCTAGGTTTTATTATCTCAGGTCATAAATTCCTGTCAGAGACTCTCTCCCCCTGGTCATGCAGAAAGAGAGGCTACACGTCTGGAAACGGTTCAACTCTGAGACTATCGATTCACTACAAGAAGGAGCGAATTCTAAACGACACTAATTACTAGTCTGCAGCTAGAAATGACGTAAACCTAGAACGAGAATACCGACAAACACCGAAGCATCTAATCTATGAGAAAATTTCTGAATGACACTCTGAAGTAACCATTCTAACCACCTATAACCACGAAAGACTTTGTGACTTCAATGAAAGTTAACCAGAGAGACTCTGATGAACCCTACAGGACGATGGAGGATTCCAACAGAGGATTCCAGCAACAACGACATACGGGTGTAAATATATATATACGTTGCAATTATTCTCGAATGAGCAGCCGTTCATGTGCAAAGGATTAGCATTTCAATTCATATAATTCTAGACTGTGTGTAATGAATCCATTTTTGTCTTTCCCACTAATTCTCAGTTCCACCCCTTTCCTTTTGTCTACCAAGATGTCATATCGGTTTAGCCCACTAGGGACTTTTCTATCATTGTTAGTATCTAATATCTACTGTTTGTTTGTTAAGTATTTCTGTGATTATTTAGTTAGTTAGTAAATAAATTATTAAGCCAATTTGTATATCGCTGATTCATAATTTATGCTGGGGTTCGTGCAGATAACCAAGATTTTTACGACGTTTGGAACGAGACTAACAAGGTAATAATAATACATAAATGAGAATGACTAAACGATCTGAAGAGTTCTATTCGGAAAATTATAGCTCCGTAAATCAAAATTTTCCGTGGTGCCCCAACTTCCTAGTTAATTAACTTTACATGATTAGTTTAATCACGTAATAATATTTACACATAGAGAATTCACCCTCTACCCCCAGCTGTGCCCTGGACCCCATATGTGAACTGATTGCACCCCATCTATCTTCAAAGCTCGTGCTGCTAGGTGACCTAAACTGGGCCATGCTTAACACCCCGGGCATCCTACAATCTAAGCTTGATGCCCTCGATCTCACACAAATTATCAATGAACCCCAAATCCGTAAACACGGGCACCCGCATAGATATCATCCTGACCAACTTGCCCTCTAAATACACCTCCGCTGTTTTCAACCAAGATCTCAGCGATCACTGCCTGCATTCGTAATGGGTCTGCGGTCAAACGACCACCCCTCATCACTGTCAAATGCTCCCTAAAACACTTCAGCCAGCAGGCCTTTCTAATCGACCTGGCCCGGGTATCCTGGAAGGATATTGACCTCATCCTGTCAGTAGAGGATGCCTGGGTATTCTTTAAAAGTGCATTCCTCACCATCTTAAATAAGCATGCCCCATTCAAAAAAAAAAAGACCTCACATTAAGCATCTCCAATCCAAAATTAAATCTAGAATCGGCTTCCTATTTCGCAACAAAGCATCCTTCACTCATGCTGCCAAACATACCCTCGTAAAACTGAGCATCCTACCGATCCTCGACGATGTCATTTACATCCTTAAATACCTTGGAAGCATCCACTCGGGAAGACTGCAACATCGACCAGGATATCCACAATCGGATCAAACAGGCCTCATCCTCCTTTAGACGGCTAAGGAAAAGGGTTTTCGACAACAGCAACCTTCACCTACCCACCAAAGTTGCAGTGTACCAGGCAGTATGTGTATCTTCACTCCTTTATGGACATGAAACGTGGGCAGTCTACGGCCAACACTTAAAACAACTGGCGTCCTTTCGCATAAAATGCCTCCCAACACATTTTAGACCTGACCTGGCAGGACAGTGTTCCGCACTCAGAGATCCTCCAGAGGAACCAACTGGAAGAGCATGGAGGCGTCCCTCACACGCAACCAGCTTAGATAGCTCGGCCACGCCATCGGATGCCATCGGACCGCCTGTTAAGAAAGACGCTGTACGGACAGCTACAACTGGGACGTCGCTCTGCAGGTGGCCAGAAAAAAAGCAGGCTAAAGGACCAAACGAAGACATCACTATAGGAGTGTGTTAGATGAACCCCGCCTCCCTCCAGACATGTTGCTGCGACCCTTCCAATTGGCGCGGCCTCTGCCACAGGGAGTGCTGTTGGCCGATGTAAAAAAAGACTGAACGACATATGACCAGGCCTGCTCCGGCCTCAACGGGACAGGCCTTTATGTTCTCCGTCTGTGGCAGACTGTCGGATTATACAGTCATCAGTGAACACACAAGCTGTAGTGGAAGTCAGTGTGTGTGTGTGTGTGTGTGTGTTTCGGTTAGCGGACTCACCTCACTAGCAAAGTCCGAGTCAGGGGTGGTCTGCTGGGGTCGGGTGGGTACAGGTTTGGGGGCTCCACTCACTCCCCCAGGGGCCAACTCTGATGAGATACCCCCATCTCCGTGGCCTGACCCTGGGCTTAGGGGGTGAGGAGATACGGGGCTGGTAGGAGAGGCATCCTCATTTAAATACAGCACCTATATCAGGAGAGAGAAGAGAGGGAGATACTTAGTCAGAGACATACATTTTAGGACAGGTTATGCCATGGCATCACTGTGTGTGTGTGTGTGTGTGTGTTCCATGTGTGTGTGTGTGTTTGTAGGTGTGTGTGTGTGTGTGTATACTCATGCCTGCATGCACGCGTGTGTGTTTGTAGGTGTGTGTGTGTATATATGTGTGTGTACTCATGCCTGCATGCACATGTCTGTGGTTGTAGGTGTGTGTGTGTGTATATATGTGTGTGTACTCATGCCTGCATGCACACGTGTGTGGTTGTAGGTGTGTGTGTGTGTATATATGTGTTCTCATGCCTGCATGCACGCGTGTGTGTTTGCATGCTGCACGTGCCTGTGTGTGTTTTCTGTGTGTGCGCTGTGCTTCCTGTGCGTGCTTTCCTGCATTTGTGTGCATACTCCCCACCCACCCTCAGAACAGCGTTGATATAGATGCGGCTGGCCTGGCCAGAGTTGTCCAGCTGAAACCACTGGTCCATGCTGAGGTCAGGACTAGCCAGCAGACGGGACAGAGGGATGGACAGACTGCCAAGAGACAGAGCCCGGTCATCATCTTTCACCTGGAGGGAGGAGGAGGAGGAGGGAGAGGAGGAGGGAGGAGGAGGAGGAGGGAGGGGGAGGAGGAGGAGGGAGGGGGAGGAGGAGGAGGAGGGAGGGGGAGGAGGCAGATGAGGAGGAGGTAAAAAGATGTGTGGATATGATTGACAGGTGGATAAGGGCGGATAAGGATTGATATTCTACAACAGTGGTGTGTGTCTGTGACATCTGCAGTAAACGAGGATCCACTCGTAACCACTGTGACCGTTAAGTCAATATTACGAGAGATAGTGATGGATAGAGAGAGAGAGACAGATTGATAGAGAGAAAGAGAGAGACTGAGATAGATAGAGAAAGACAGAGATGGATAGAGAGAAAGAGATAGATAGAGAGATGGAAAGAGAGCGAGAGACAGATTGATAGAGAGAAAGAGAGAGACAGAGATGGATAGAGAAAGACAGATTGACAGAGAGAAAAATAGGCTTGTGGCTCTCTTATCACCTGAATAGAAATTTCCTGTTTGCGAGGGTCCTGGATGTAGAATGTGAAGGCAACTTCCCACACTGGGTCAGTGGTAAGATAACAAGTCTAGGAACCATAGGGGAGAGGATACAATGTGATGGACCATGAGAGAAATACACTAACCTAGCACTTAAGGCAAATGGACACCATAGTAATTAAGACCTTCTGAGGGTCTATGGGGGTGAATTCCTACCTTACTCTCCTTGGTTGTGTCTTCTACGGACAGCTGCACCATGGGGCTGGGGTCCTTGTTACCCTTTTTCATCTGAAGCCCAACAACATATCATACAGATTTGACACACGCCAGCAGTCAGCCACAGGGGTCATAACGAAGAGAAGCTTTCGCTATTGTCACAGCTAAATGGGGGTCAGAATAGACAAAGGCCCGCGCCACCGCAGCCCAGAGTGTCAGTCAGTCGGTCTGTACTCACAGGCAGGTCTTGAGCCCGGTCCAGGTAGACAGCCAGGATGGCTGCCGAAGGAGGGTCTGCTGTCTTACAGGTCATATTCTGGTTCCTCTGGATAACCTGATCACAGGGGAAGACAGGGCTTTAGTGGCCCATCGCCATTGACTACAGTTTAAATGCTGAAGGCGCAATGAGATTTCTATCCAACTTGCAATGGCAAGGTTTACGCGTCGCAAACTACATTACTCCTTATTCTAAAACTGTGAGGGGAGTCTGGCCAAAACCATTCAAGCATTTTATTTGACGATGGGAACATTAGTAGTGATACAGTGATGTAGTGTAGTGGGCACCTCGTTGAGTCGGTCAGCAGAGGACAGCAGAGAGAGCCACTCCAGACGGAGGTGAACACTGCCAGATGGTACATCCTTCAGACTAAACCACTAGCAGAGAAAGAGAGGGGGGGTTTAAAGAGAACTTCAGACTGAACCAATGAGTGTTGAAGAGGGGGTGAGTGCTTGAGGTGGAATGACAAAAGATACTCATTCTAGGTGGTGGAAATCATTTACATTTTAAAGTACCGGTGTTTAGAGCGAATATTCTAGAATAGCCTGTACTCGAGCAGTAGACAATATGAGGTGGCGATTCTCTGTACTGGCGTGCACTGGCACAATTCAAACACTAGGGGGGTGTCACGTTATTGTGGTGAGTTGGTGGTGAGCCCAGAGAGCCAGAAGGAGATCAGAAGGTGGGAGGCACACAGGGTCTGCATGACACCTGCTGCTTAAACGGGATTACCAGATTCAACCATAATTCAGTCTACAGACGTGTCTTAAGGGTAGCCTTAATTCCAACTCATTCCAGCTTTTACTATCTTATACGAGATACAGACAATAGCTGGTAGAGAGAGATATACACAGTATACCTCAGTTAAAAATCTCATTGACTGGAGCTACTTCTAAAATAGTGAAAGTAAATTACTTTTTACTGAACCTATACTATCTGTGACGTGTCAGACTTTCTTTCAATATCAAGTAAATGAGATGAAAAACTAAAGCATATAGCCATTAGCACTTGCAACTCACCTCATCTAAAACTCTGGCCTTGTGTACGATATCTAGATCCATCTTGACCCTGAGAGAGACAGAGAGAGACAGAGAGAGAGAGAGACAGAAAGAGACAGAGAGACAGAGAGAGAGAGAGAGAGAGACAGAGAGAGAGAGAGAGAGAGAGAGAACGGAAGAGAAGAAGGAACATGTATATCTGCGTTCCATCTTCAGCGCATTACAACATAGCACAAGTGTATTTGTAACTGCAACGGAGATGGTGTTACAGAGAAACACAGAGAAACCGCGAGGGAATGATAATGATGCTACCTGCCCAGGAAGTCATCCTGGTTCTGGTCTTTATCAAACACTTCCACCTCCAACTCCTGACCAGGCACTTCATGGACAATCACCTGACACACACACACACACACACACACACACAAAAAAAACGACACCAGATGACACCGTAGCAAACAGTAACAGCAATCAACACGACAGACTGAATGTATACGTAGAAAGAAAAGATACAAAAAAAACAACTACAAATATATTTGTCCTTCGATGGAGTTGGTTACTAAAGAATGTCATTTCTTTAAAAATACAAGGTGACAGACACATGCGAATAGGATGAATTGAAAATGATCCAGAAAGGTCCCATGTTTGATAACTACATTATTGCAAAGCTACATGGCAGCAAATATAAGGCCCCCGTGTTTCTCTCAACAGCCCTGAAGTCCATGCTATCAGACATACTCTGCACGTTGTGCAAGGCTGTTCATGTCTCTATAGAAACCAAGGCCAGAGTTTCCACTTTTCTTTGCTGCACAAAGCAGAATACGCTGCCTGAGGGAACAACCCACAGAGAGGTAGTGCACTATTTAGGGAATAGGGTGCCGTTTTGGGACACACTTATAATATGCCCATCTGCTCCTACCACTGTAAATATTTCTGTGTGGTTCATTAAAGTGGTATTTCTGTAATATGCAGGCAGGCCTCGTTTTTTTTGGGGGGGGGGGGATTCTGCAGAGATAAGCAGATTAAACAAACCAAGGGCACTGTGACATGCCACATTCTCTCTCATAGCAGGCTGCAGGTGGTGGAGGGACAGGGACTCCACTCTTAAGGGACCGAGGCCTAAGACAGATGTCACGCTCAGGGCTACAATCAGGTCACGACAGGGAGAAAGGCGTTTACAATGGCGCTGTACACGCAGTGAATGTCAACCCACTGGGCACAGACGTCATTTCAACGTCTAGTTTTGATTTTCATTGGGTCGAGTTGTCGACTAACATGAATTCAACGTGAAACCGAGCAGAAATGTCACCATATCATTGGATTTAGTTGCGATTTCGTAAAATTCCATTATGTCAATTACAAAAGTAATAGGGGGGCAAATCCTAATCAGTTTCCCACGTTGATTCAACGTCACACTGAATGTTGCTGCTGAAATGACGTGGAAACCAGCTTTCAACCCGTGGGAGGTCTCCTTTCTCAAGTTCAACACTGTTACAGTAATGTCAAAATCCTCCTATGTGCAGTGTTGTTGTGTTCCAATTTCATATTTTCATTTTGCTGACCATTTGCAATGTCCTCCTGAGTTGTCTTGAAAGGGGCTTGAAGTAAGGAGGATCTACTGTAACTATTTTGACTTGTTCGGGTGGTCTTTCACCCGGGTTCCCAGCTGCAAGCCCCACCTCAATAACAGACACATTTAACAAGGCTCATAAATATGCAATAACTAATAATGAGCTGGGGGACCAGCAACGCTCTGCGGCAGCTCTGAGTGATGAATTCAGCTTTAGACAGTCTGTGGTGTTGTATTCCATTTATTCTCCCCGCTCTCACATCTCTGTAATAATTGGTCGGAGAACTATCCCAGCTGTGCGCCTCGAAATGGTGAATATTCATCTTTAGACAGTAATGTATCAGTTTCCCCCCCCTCTCACCTCCTACATCTATGTCTTCTCTCTCACTCTGTCCGTCTTCCACTCTTTCTCAATCTTCTCTCTCTCTCGCTCTTTTCTCTTGTCACCTCAAACATCTCTCTCACTTTCCGCTCGTCACCTCATACATCTCTCTCTCTCCGCTCTTGTCACCTCAAACATCTCTCACCTCATACATCTCTCTCACGCTCTCCTCTGTTGTCACCTCAAACATCTCTCTCTCTTTCCGCTCGTCACCTCAAACATCTCTCTCTCTCCGCTCTTGTCACCTCATACATCTCTCTCTGCCTCACCTCATACATCTCTCTCTGCCTCACCTCATACATCTCTCTCTGCCTCACCTCATACATCTCTCTCTGCCTCACCTCATACATCTCTCTCTGCCTCACCTCATACATCTCTCTCTGCCTCACCTCATACATCTCTCTCTGCCTCACCTCAAACATCTCTCTCTGCCTCACCTCAAACATCTCTCTCTGCCTCACCTCATACATCTCTCTCCACTCTTGTCACCTCATACATCTCTCTCTGCCTCACCTCATACATCTCTCTCTGCCTCACCTCATACATCTCTCTCTGCCTCACCTCAAACATCTCTCTCTGCCTCACCTCAAACATCTCTCTCTGCCTCACCTCATACATCTCTCTCCGCTCTTGTCACCTCATACATCTCTCTCTGCCTCACCTCATACATCTCTCTCTGCCTCACCTCATACATCTCTCTCCACTGTGGGTTGAGGTTGCTGTCCACGGTGTGTGATGTGAAGGTCTGGGTTCCCACACGCAGCACAGCGTATGGGTCAGACTTCCCGTCTATAATCCCCTTAATGACCGTGTCCTTGGCTGTCAGCTCCTCAGCCTCCAGCAGGTGGATTCGCACCACTCCCTGACAGACCGACAGAGAGGCATGATTAACACAGAGTCTCCCTTTCGCCGTCCACTGGTTCCACATTCTGCAGCTTTGCCCGGAGACATGGCTGTGAACTCCTACAGTCATACGTCTCAGTTACAATCGGTGTTTGTCTATGTCAATCATACAAGTAGGGTCAGTCAATCTGTTGTGTTTGGTAAATGCTTCAGTCAGTCGGAGTCTGTGGTGTTACCCGTGGGAGAGGGGAGCGGAGCTGCGCAACGTGCAGGTCGGCCACCAGGGGGATAGTGAGGCGGTTGGGGAGGACCAGGTACGAGGCTATAGCATCCATTATCTTAGTGTCCGACATGGCACTGCAAATGAATGCAAGGGTGGAGTTGGGGACACACAGAGATGGGAAACAAACAAATAGACAAAGACTATATACACTACTGCTGACAACATGAACATGCATCAAACATGATATCTTGGCACGTATGCACAAAGGGTCTCAGAGTAGGAGTGCTGATCTAGGATCAGTTTTGCAGTTTAGCTCATAATAAGTCAATATAATATGGACAGAGGGAACCTGATCCTAAGTTAGCACTCCTACTACGAGACGCTTTACGGGCTCTGGGTAATAGACAACAGGACCAACCAACGGCACCCGTTGAGTAAAGATGTGGTTGAGGCAGGGGACCTTGAAATCATTTTTTAGCTAAATGTGATTTCTCAGTTCAGTGAATACAATTAAATAAGAATCATTAAAAGTGTTGCCAGGAATCTTTGATATATGATGTTAGCAAACTAAAGTTAACTACAACATCACTGACAATTAATGATTTAATTGCAATATCAGACAATTAGCTACATGTCTTATCCACACACAATGTGATCAGGGACACTGACAGTGTCCTAGTAAAAATGTGCTACAACTATGGTCATTGACAATGGCCAATGACAATGACCGTAGTTTGGCAAGACAGTACAAACAGATTGGGGACCAGGCTACTTCCCCCTGAGGTGACACAAAGATTAAACACACCGCAAACAACAATGCCATATAAGTGGTCCTTTGAGAAAGCCAGAAAGAGCCCTCTCACTCACTTGAGTCCAGGGATATCCAGCAAGTTGGTCAGCCCAGTCCAGTTGATGTCCAGCTTCTGTGAAGGCAGATGTAGTTAAAGAGAGTCAACTTCAGAAGATGCTGCACCAAATGAATGAATGGATGTATGTGTGGACGGACGGACGGGTGAAGGAATGAAGCGATTGGTAACAGAGACTCACAGGCCTGCGTATGAAGAACATGGTGACGGCTCCCACCAAAGGAACGTCTCCAATCAGGGGCTCCAGAATAACCCTCAACATTCCATGTAGCTACAGAGACGGGGGGAGGGGAGGGACGGGGAGGAGGAGGGACGGGGAGGGGGAGAGACGGGGAGGGGGAGAGACGGGGGAGGGACGGGGGAGGGGGAGGGGGAGAGACGGGGAGGGGGAGAGACGTGGGGGAAAAGGAGGAAAAGAGATAATGAGGGAAATAATTAGAGAGCGACAGAAACCGAAAGAGAGAGAATGATACAGGTTAGCTTTATATAGAAAGACTGCAAATTTGCGGGGGGGGACGTCTCATGTACTGCACTCCCACCAAATCCCCAGCAACACTGTTCCTTCTCTCTTTACCTGTACCCCTTTCACTCCTGCTTTGCAAAAGTACTTTTTGATCTCCACATTGATCTCCACATCACCCGCATAGCTGGAGAAAGGAGAGAGGGGAGGAGTCAGGGGGAGAACAGGGAAATGATTTAAGTGTCAAGCTTCTGCTGCTGCTATAGACAATGGACGTGCTCTTCATCACAGAGGATGGTGAGGGCAGCCACACGTGCGGCGGCGGCTGCGTACCTAATGTACAGATCCAGTAAGACCTGCCGCTTGTTGTGCTCCGTGTGAGCCTTCACTCCCACAACCTTCAGGGCCTGCAACAAAAAAAAAACACACACATCATATTGTGTTATCATGAGCATAGAGAGTCCACAACATAGATTGTGTTTACTGCAAGATGCTGTGTATAAGGTAACCTCGTCTGCAGGCTATTGGGGAGGAAGTCTGGTGCTAATAAGAAGTGATTTGTTTGTGTGGAAGTGTTCTGTATGGTCATTAGTGTCCGAATGAACCTGTCCATCTTCCTTTGTATAATGACAGGGTATACCAGAGCCACATATGTACATCTCTATAAATGACTTAGCTCTGGGGGCCTACTATACAGTAGGTGACATGGTGTTATATGCAGGCCGGGGCTCTTGTACCTTGTCCCCTAGGTTGACTTTGGTGAAGCTGAGGGTCTGTAGGTGGGTGTTGGATGCACGTATGACTGGAGCAATGGTTTCGACCAGTAACTTCTCCAGATACTGGCCCACGAACGGCCACGCCTGCTGCAGAATCTACAGGAGAGAGAGAGAGAGAGAGAGAGAGAGAGAGAGGTAGAGAGAGAGGTAGAGAGAGAGAGAGAGAGAGGAGAGATAGTGAGAGAGAGAGAGAGAGAGAGAGGTAGAGAGAGGTAGAGAGAGAGAGAGGTAGAGAGAGAGAGGTAGAGAGGTAGAGAGAGAGAGAGAGGTAGAGAGAGAGAGGTAGAGAGAGGTAGAGGTAGAGAGAGGTAGAGAGAGAGAGAGAGGTAGAGAGAGAGAGAGAGAGAGAGAGGTAGAGAGAGAGAGGTAGAGAGAGAGAGAGGAGAGATAGTGAGAGGGAGATAGTGAGAGGGTGGAAGGGGGATGTAGTCATGCTTCTCACTGTGTGTTTACAACCTAATAAATATACATGAGATCTTCCTTTGATCTTCCTTCATCATCGATTGCCCACGCTTCAAGGACACCTTTGTCATTTTTCAAGGACTGCAGTGCTCGCAGGCGATTTCACTGAATGTTGAATGTAAAATGTATCGAGAATATACGATCTGCATTAGCTTGCTTGCCAAAGCTCATTAGGTCAACATATGCTATGCCGTATTCATTCATATTTACATTGTAGAATCACATTTGAAGTCACAGATAGTAGGTTCTATAACAACTGGCCAACCAAAAAGGACATGTCCTGTACACTTCCCTTATCATTGACTGCATCTGCAAATGCAGAAAGAGGACCTGATGGTGAAAGATTTCACAACCTTAGAGCATGATGTCCTCTCCCCTGTATCACATATCCACTTACACTACAGGAAACGACAACCACACATCTGGTCGAGAGGCTCTTCACATGACGGAAACACAAAAGCGGATGCCCTGCAGTCAAATGACCTAGTGACCTCATGGGTGGTATTATATTCATATTTTTCATCATTTCATCATTAATAAACATTCTTTTTTTTATTTTGCCAAAAATGTGGTGTTTCTGTGTCAAACAGTAAAACAAATTCAGTCTTCTGTGATGTATATAAGGTGTAATATTGGGATGCAAACTCAGAATGCAATACATTTCAACTCAATATCTGACATGGTACAGGTGTCTTCTTTTTTTAAGCCCATCACCATGTGTGTGAGGTGGATACTTTTGTTTCAAAGTAGATGTGTTTAAGACTACCAAGAAACAGTGCGTGACCCTGATTTAGCCAACTGTTTGTGTCACACTGCTTTGCTTTTATCTTGGCCAGGTTGTAAATGAAAACTTGTTCTCAACTAGCCCACCTGGTTAAATAAAAGGTCAAATAAAAAATAAAATAATCAACTATACATTTGATGGTTCACTTTTGTATGGTTCCACTGTGCAAGTCACCACTTGTTGGTCATATTGTTTAAATCATACAGCCATGCAGTTGTTTATACCGCAAATTAATGGAAAGATCCATCTGAGATCTAAAAAGCTTGGCGTCACTTTGAAAAGGTGCTAATTTCTGAATCAATGTGTGAGATTTAAAGCGGCAATCTGCAGTGGAAACGATAACAAAGCTCCGACCCCGCCCCTGTTTCGGTAAACAGCTGAAGGATGGGGCTGGAGAAATATAACCACTCTCAAATCCATACACGTAGCTATGGATGCAAGGACCAGACCATCTATGAAATCAAATGTATGGTTTTAACCATGTTTTCAGGCTATATAGTGTTTGTTTACGTTTACAAGCTAATATTTTGGGTTCTGGTGGGGTACGACAGTTGAGCTAAGCTCATGAAGAGTATTAGAAGTTATATTCTTCAAGAATCAAAGGGTATATATTGATTTGATTTACAAGGCCCAAAGATTGATGTAGCAACTGCTGATTGGCCCTACAAGGCAGTGGCACTAATACTTCTCATCTCACTGCCAAGCCATTCCCTTTGACGCTGACCTTCCCCCGGGACCTGTCTGTTTGTCTGGGGCAGCGTCCCAAATGGCACCCTACTCCCTTACGGGTCCTGGTCAAAAGTGGTGCACTAAATAGGGAATAGGGTGCCGTTTGGGGCACAGCCATGATCTCAGTGATACGGTGTGTGCTCGCTCACTACTCCCGGAACCCAGAAAATCCAGTGAGCACTGAGCTACTCAATATGTTAAGAGTCTGTCAAGAGAGACTACGCGCTCAAAGACTATCCTCACCAACGAGGTATCGTGTGGTGAAAATCCTCCTCATTAATCCAGGATTTAAGGCAAGGGATTGTGAACTGTAACTGCACGTAAATGAATAAAATTCCTAACAAGGACATAATGACATTCTGGCCTGTGTCATCCTATCTGTTGTTTTAGAAATGGTCAAATTCTAATGGAATCACATTTCGGCTGTGCCATCCTATCTCCTGTCCTGAAGAAGTGCGATGGGGAACCAGGCCAGGGTCTGTAGTTGCAGCCTGCCAGGCAGAGAAAGAGGCTGGGAAGGAAGCCCCGACGCAGTCAGAGCACGTGGTGGGTGTCAGCCAGGCAGCTAGCCTGGAGCAGCCCTGGTTGTTGCTTGTGAACGATAAGCCGAGCAGATCACTCCCCTACAATACGTGCTTTGTCACAGACTTCATTAATGTCTCCCAGTGAGAAGGGCAGCCTTGTTTATTGATAATCACATCACCGTCATCCTCTCTGAAGCTGCTGCTGGCACTCAGCGGAGATGGAGATGGGAGCGAGGCTCGCTACTCTGGCTGCTGCAGAGGGTTTAGTGTGTGTGTGTGTGTGTGTTGTCAGGGGGAACCTTTACACTCCCCTCTGACTCTTACTAGAGGATGATGGGTACTAATGGAGGGAGTGCAGCGCTGCCAGAGGCAGAATGTAGACACACACCGCAACCCAGGGCAACGATGGACAGGCACAACAAAGCTCCTCCATCGCCACACCAGCACAACGGCTCTGTGTGTGTGTGTGTGTGTGTGTGTGTGTGTGTGTGTGTGTGTGTGTGTGTGTGTGTTTTCCTATATTATCACGACCAGAGTGTCCTGACGAGGTAAGAAAACAATACATATATTTGAAAAGCCAGGACTTTTTTTCATGTCCTGAATTTGTTAAAGATATATTTTAGGCTTAAGGGTTAGGTTTAGGGTTTGGGATTAAAGTTAGGGTTAGGATTTGGGGTTAGGTTTAGGTTTAGCATTAGAGGTTTTGGGTTAAGGTTAGGGTTAGGTTAAGAGTTAGGGAAAATAGGATTTTGAATGGGAATACATTTTTACTACCCGAAAAGACCTGAAAAAAACTAGTGGTGTGTGTGTGTGTGTGTGTCTTGGGGTAAGGGAAAATAGGATTTTGAATGGGACTGAATTGTGTCCCCCCACAAGGTTAGCCCCCACAAGACTATGTGCGTGTGTGTGTGTGTGTGTGTGTGTGTGTGTGTGTGTGTGTCTTGAGGTAAGGGTTTAGGGGTTAGGGAAAATAGGATTTTGAATGGGACTGAATTGTGTCCCCCCACAAGGTTAGCCCCCACAAGACTGTGTGTATGTGCGTGTGTGTGTGTACACTACATACCTTGTTCATCCACTCAACTTTCTCCACGTCCGGAAAGTTGACCTGCAGAGAAAGAGAGAATGTGATTGGTTAGATTTTAACTTTGAACTGCCTTTAAACAATATAGCAGAAGAGTGTAACCTGGGTAGGAATGTGTGGAGCTCGTGAAATGGCAAAAGATTGACTTGAGCCAGTAAAATCAAGACGTGTGTGTCTTTTTGGCCCATCGCCCATGTTGCAAAAGACAACGAACCACAGACCGACCCTAAACATTCCCTCCAAAGCAAAACCACAGTCACAAGACCTTCACAAGATCACACTGATCATGATCAAGTGTGTATGCGTGTGTGTGTGTGAGAGAGAGCGATATCCTGTGATATCCTGTTGACACAAACCACAAAGATTGTGGTATAGTGTGAGTGTCCTGTGGGAGGGGTTGTTAAAGAATGTTGAAATCGTCCCATGACTTAAAAATGTTCTCTTTCCTGATATGGTCCAGCTAGTCCCCCCCCCCCACCCCCCACCCCACCCCACCCCCTTGACTGATGTCTCAGAGTCATCAAGCTTATGGCATCTAGCCGTAGCACAACCCTCAAGTTCTAGGGAACCTTGGAACTGAAACAGGAAGTGGGGGTATAACACAGAAAAACGCCTAAAATTAGGGTGGCACGGCAAAACCTCCGAATGGAAACTCTCTCTTGTTAAAATGCTGAGACTCATAGTACGAGTAACTCACAGTCACTACGAGGCTAACTGTGCCAAATGTAAATACGCTCATGCCTCTGTGGCCATCTTTGTTGGACTAAATGTTCATTCTGAATTCCACCGCGACTGTGGCATTTTAGAGTTTGGACTCGTTCCCCCGGGCCCTGCACATTAAGAAAGTCCAAATATAGCTATGGTTGGATGGACTACAGAATGAAGAAGGTGAGGTGGGGGGTTGGTAGGAACAGAGTACAGTAGCAGCAGATAAAAAAGGTATGAGAGAGAGAGAGAGAAAGAGACGGAGACAGAGAGAGAGACATGTTTGCTCATCAGTTATGTTTATAAACATGATCAAACTGTGTCAGACAGTTTCTGGATCATTTGTTTACAGATGCAGACATGTTTTGACAGTGTAATCAACGGAGCCTTTGTTTTTTGGATTATGACGAGTTAATGTAAAGCACTTCAAAGTCATTCAGTATTATTCTAAATCAAATGGTGTATTTTATTCATTAAAATTAATGGAAATATTATATTGCAGACTGTGGCTTTAAATGACCAGATTGCAGACTAGATAGTGGGCTGCAGATGTGTTCTGCAATCTGCAGTTGCAGAAGCAGGCTCAGCCTATAAGAGAATACACAATACAATATAGGTTTGTCACTTACCCATGGGGGTAATTCCCGTTTACTCCTAAAAGCCCTTGCAGTGGCGTATGCTCTCTCGTTCTCCAATACGTACATGGCAGACCGCAGCCGCATCACTTTCTCGTTGCGACTGTGTGTCCATCCCATGTAGACCATCAGACCGAACAGAACTAAGGTGATACTAAACCCGAAGTATCCTGCCAGGTAAACTGGCAAAAGTGTAGCCAGGCATTTTCCAAAGGACCACAACACGGACACCGCATGTTGGCCGGGCGGTTTGGGTGCCTGCGTCTCTTCCGGCAAGGCAGAATCTGCAGCCCCCGAGCCTGTGGCCATGCTCGGCCCTGCATCCCTAGATGGCGTCGCAAAATCCTTCTCCATGGAACAGCTATCTATGCAGTTCAGCGTTCAGTGCCTTCTTGTTGGTGAATTACTAATTAAACGAAATCCGAAGTAGGTTAAGCCTGCAAACCATTGACAGTGGTTTACTCTATGGACACGAAATGTTCGTCTAAAATACCTCTTGAATCGGTAGCCTAAACAGCCAAAACCCTCTCTTCGTGTATGCACTGACAAGCAGACACGGACGGGCAAGTGGATTCTAATATTTGTTAGGCTTGAGAGGGCGTGTTTTCTAAGTGAAAGCCCTCCTCAAATCCAATAGAGTAAAAAGTCACCCTAAAATGTACTTGTTCCGAGAATAGTTGAAACGCACCGACTCCCCCGCACCAACCAGTCAATGAGTGACGTCTCCTCTCCTACAAGAAAAAAGCTATTGCGCTGCTGCAGTTTTCACACACACACACACACACACACACACACACACAAATCCGCATAGCTAGCTTTCCAACAGACTGAGAATCTATTTGCAGTAGCCTAAGCCTATACATACGGTAGTAGGCGTATGAATAAATGTGATAGTAGGCTAGACGACGTTCTTGATAAAGCAACCAACGACGGCAACCGCTCAAGCAAACCGTTATCTCTTGACGCCTGCCTGATATAATGTGCCTATTTACGCACTGTTGAGTGCACGTCTCCACACTTAGGTGTTTGGAGTCTAGTGTAGGCTGTTGAATGTTCTGTTTTTTTTTATCGGCATGCTACCAGTTTGTTAGTAATTTAGTATCCCATTGTTAATAGTCCAACATGCATTTGTAAAGGGGAAACCTATGCGTTTATGTTTTCTATTTTTCATTTTCATTTCAACCTCAAGACAGCCATCCCAAGCTAGACCATGTCCTGCAAAATAGGATACTCATTTTCAAAGCCAAGGAAGGCTTTCCCTTGTTTACACATCACCACCACGTGACAGGTAAGTATCCTTGGCTGACATCTATTGGAACAGGTATCCTGTAAATACAACACTGTGCCAGAGAGATCAGAGAAATCAAACCATTTTGCCTTCAGGGTATATAACCTGTTTGTGTTTGTTCCAGCGTTTTTGAGGTTTTGGGTTGGACTTAGGCTAATTGAGGATTTACTCTAAAAAATTTCAAGTAGGCCTAATTAAGTTTATAACAAAATGAAGGCCTACATTTTATACAGGCCTAAAATCATAGAAAAATGAATATAGCCTGCCGTTGGCAACAATACAATAATAGTCTACATGAATGGGCTATAAATGTACAATAACATGTTTTTTTCCCTACAGAATGATAATTTCTTTAGAAGAGACATATCCAGGGAAACTACTTCTACCCAGCTACTAATGTAGGCCTACCGGTTGTCACGGTTACATGCCTGCTGCTGTGATGGCTCCGCTTAGTGTCACTGCAGAGCAGTCAGAGTATTTAGAGAGAGCGCAGTTTATAGGCCAGACATGAGTATCTAATAATACTGTATTTTGATTTCTCTCCTTACAGGCTTGAGGCACATCTCTAGGCTAGCCCACTATAGCCTGCTAAATACATCCTTTCACATGAATACAGCTACACGGCTGTCAAGCACCCATGGCTCCCGAGTGGCACAGCGATCTAAGGCACTGCATCTCAGTGCTAGAGGCGTCACTACAGACCCTGGTTCGATTCCAGGCTGTATCACAACCGGCCTTGATTGGGAGTCCCAAAGGACAGTGCACAATTGGCCCAGCGTTGTCCGAGTTAGGGTTTGGCCAGGGTAGGCCGTTATTGTAAATAAGAATGTGTTCTTAAATAAAACGGAGTTGGGTGGTAGGTTCCAAATGTACCGCGGCCCTTTAAAAAGGTCACTCGTGGCTTCAAGCCACACAAATGGAGCAAACGTATCCCCAAAACATTCAACATTCTTCAACAGACTTTGAGGTATATTTGCTCGGTTTGGTTGGCGTGGCTTGAAGCGATGAGTGATGTATTTAAAGGGCAGCGGCCATGTCGACAGCGTTCCCCGGTCCCTCCCTGTTTTTCAACTGGTCGTTCAGAACGGCACCATTTCCGTTTAATTGAACTTAACACACTGTTTTTTTTTTCATACTAAACACAGCTAAGGTCTCCCTTTCTGAAAGTGCATCCCAAATGGCACCCCATTCCCTATATAGTGCACTACTTTTGACTAGGGACCTATAGGTCCTGGTCAATAGTGCACTGTGAAGGGAACAGTGTACCATTTGGGATGAATCATAGGTCCTGGTCAATAGTGCACTGTGAAGGGAACAGTGTACCATTTGGGATGAAACTCTCATCTCAGACCAAAAGCCTACCATTTCTAATACAAATGCCAGTTGTGATTATTCTTATATGTGCATTTTCGTGGAACAGTTTAATTTCATTTCATTATTTTTCACGTGACCTCCTGTTGTGTCCTAATTTTGTGAATGGGTGTTATAATAAAGTTTCACATTTGGGGAGGCTTGCAATTTATCCTACCATTTCAATTTATCCTACCTAAATTCAACTAAAGTATATGCCATATGGACACATTGATACACTGTGATCCATTGGCTGCTAAAGCTCATGGAAATCAGAGATAGCCCATAGTTCAATGCCACAGTAGACTTATAACCATTGTCAACTAAGTAAAATACATAAAGGCCTAAAGCCGAACAAAATAAAAACAGTAGAAAATATCCTGATGACAATTCAGGTTCTTTCAATCGCATTCATCTCTCCACTCAGCCTGTCTACCTCACGTTCTATCTGTCTTGACTTGAGCTATTGCTAGTGAAGAACAACATTGTATCAATTTAGTATGTTGGCTTGTGCTCAGGCCATGTGCTCCCTCAACATTATCAGGACAGAGAAACCATGCACATGCTCATTAATCACATGGAGCTCTCCAAACAAAATACAATAAAAGAAAAATTCGACAAAACTCGTAAATTATGGTAATGAAATAAACCACAATTTATGTCTCACAAGTGTGGCAGGTTATGAACTCTGCAAACAAAGTTTCTACTCTGAGAAAGGTAAATGACTGTAATGCATGCATTAGCAGAAATTGATCTAACCAAATGATGAGGATTAAAAGTACATTTACTCGGCCTACTGGTTGTATATGTAATGGGGAATTGATTTAAAAAAAATATACGGGCAAACAATTCACACGATGAAAAAATGATTGTGCAAGAATTGGCGCACATTCTGGTGAGCAGAGTTAGTTCATTGACGAGACTGGTATAGGGGTATCACATCTCCACATAACGAGAGTGGTATCCTACTAAAGTAGCTAGATCTACTCAGGGTTTTCTAACGCGAACCAGCTTCAGTTGGCTTCACATTCTATCTCACTGGCAGGCTTCTTACGTACTCGGGTTTCCATAACTTCTGAACTCGTCACGCTGCCAGCACGCCCACAAACGAGCCACTGTTGGCGGTCTAAAAGCCGCACGCTGCAATATACCGCTTGCGGTAATGTGCGCGGCGCGATATTCTAGCGGAGTTTTGGGAAAAAGTTCAGATTTGCTCTACTTCATACAAATTGTACGCTTCCGTTAACCAATCCGGTGAGGAGCGGATGTTTTCTTGAAAATCTTCTGTTCATGAAACATAGATCCGTCTGTCATTAGTTGCAGGCAAGAGCAACCTAAAAAGATGGTAGAAAGCCAATCAGCGCAGGGTCTGGTATTCCAGTTCTATATGATGTGGTTTTGCTAGAATACAGAGAGGAAATAATATGGCCAATGGCATTTGGAGGGATTGCAGAGATTACTTTGCTGTTAATGGTGGGTGAATTCGAGATTTGCACGTTTGCTTGTGCTCAGACCTTTTGACTTTTTCCACATTTTGTTATGTTACATTTTAGAATAAGGCTGTATTACATTGTTCCCCCTCATCAATTTACACACAATACCCCATAATGACAAAGCAAAAACAGGTTTTAAAAATGTTAGCAAATGTATAAAAATTTAAAATAAATTTAAAAAATCACATTTACATAAGTTTTCAGACCCTTTACTCTGTATTTTGTTGAAGCACCTTTGGCAGCGATTACAGCCTCAGGTCTTCTTGCATAGGATGCTACAAGCTTGGTCACCTGTATTTGGGTAGTTTCTCCCATTCTTCTCTGCAGATCCTCTCGAGGTCTGTCAAGTTGGATGGGGAGTGTCGCTGCACAGCTATTTTCAGGTCTCTCCAGAGATGTTTGATCGGGTTCAAGTCTGGGCTCTGGCTGAGCCACTCAAGGACATTCAGATGCTTGTCCAAAAGCCACTCCTGCGTTGTCTTGGCTGTGTGCTTAGGGTCGTTGCCCTGTTGGGAGTTGAACCTTCGCCCCCCAGTCGGCAGTCCTGATCGCTCTGGAGCAGGTTTTCATCAAGATTCTCTCTGTACTTTGCTCCGTTCAGCTTTCCCTCGATCCTGACTAGTCTCCCGTTCCCTGCCGCTGAAAAACATCCCCGTAGCATGATGCTGCCACCACCATGCTTCACTGTAGGGATGGTGCCTGGTTTCCTCCAGACATGACACTTGGCATTCAAGATTTCAATATTGGTTTCATCAGACCAGAGAATCTTGTTTCTCATGGTCTGAGAGTCCTTTAGGTGCATTTTGGCAAACTCCAAGTGGGCTGTCATGTGCCTTTTACTGAGGAGTGGCTGCCGTCTGGCCACTCTACCATAAAGGCCTGATTGGTGGAGTGCTGCGGAGAAGGTTGTCCTTCTGGAAGATTCTCCCATCTCCACAGAGGAACTCTGTAGCTCTGTCAGATTTACCATCAGGTTATTGATCACCTCCCTGACCTAGGCCCTTCTCCCCCGATTGCTTAGTTTGGCTGGGTGGCCAGCTCTAGGAAGAGCCTAGGTGGTTTCAAACTTCTTCCATTTAAGAATGATGGAGGCCACTGTGTTCTTGGGTACCTTCAATGCTGCAGAAATGTGTTGGTACCCTTCCCCAGATCTGTTCCTCGTCACAATCTTGTCTCTGAGCTGTACAGACAATTCCTTCAACCCCATGGCTTGATTTCTGCTCTGACATGCACTGTCAACTGTAGGACTTCAAATAGACCGATGCTTGCCTTTCCAAATCATGTCCAATCAATTGAATTTACCACAGGCAGGCTCCAATGAAGTTGTAGAAACATCCCAAGGATGATCCATGCAAACAGGGTGCACCTGTGCTCAATTTCGAGTCTCATAGCAAAGAGTGTTTATACTTACGTGAATAAGATATATATATATTTTTTAGTTATACATTTGTTATACATTTGTAAACATTTCTAAACACCTGTTTTTGCTTTGTCATTATGGGGTATTGTGTGTAGATTGATGAGGAAAAAATGGTATTTAATCCATTTTAGAATAAGGCTGTAACGTAACAAAATGTGGAAAAAGTCAAGGGGTCTGAGCACTTTCCGAATGCACTGTATGCTACCAATTGAATTATGGTATCTTAACATTATGATTCTCATATATTATAGTTTATGGCTCTTTCAGTATACCTGTGTCATGAGATTGATGATTATAGCTCACTTCCTATAAAATACATAGGTCTACATGTAAAATACATAGGTCTACATGTAAAATACATAGGTCTACATGTAAAATACACAGGTCTACATGTAAAATACATAGGTCTACATGTAAAATACATAGGCCTACATTTAAAATACACAGGTCTACATGTAAAATACATAGGTCTACATGTAAAATACATAGGTCTACATGTAAAATACATAGGTCTATGTAACAGATATGAAATGGCTAGCTAGTTAGCGGTGGTGCGCTCTAATAGCGTTTCAATACGTGACGTCACTCGCTTTGAGACCTTGAAGTAGTGGTTCCCCTTGCTCTGCAAGGGCCGCAGCTTTTGTGGAGCGATGGGTAACGATGCTTCGTGGGTGACTGTTGTCTGTGTGCAGAGGGTTCCTGGTTCGCGCCCGGTTCAGGGCGAGGGGACGGACTAAAGTTATACTGTTGCATCTACATGTAAAATACATAGGCCTACACGTAAAATACATAGGTCTACATGTAAAATACATAGGCCTACACGTAAAATACATAGGTCTACACGTGACATACATAGGTCTACACGTAAAATACATAGGCCTACACGTAAAATACATAGGTCTACACGTGACATACATAGGCCTACACGTAAAATACATAGGCCTACATGTAACATACATAGGCCTTCATGTAAAATACATAGGCCTACACGTAAAATACATAGGTCTACATGTAAAATACATAGGCCTACACGTAAAATACATAGGTCTACACGTGACATACATAGGTCTACACGTAAAATACATAGGTCTACACGTGACATACATAGGTCTACACGTAAAATACATAGGCCTACACGTAAAATACATAGGTCTACACGTGACATACATAGGCCTACACGTAAAATACATAGGCCTACACGTAAAATACATAGGCCTTCATGTAAAGTACATAGGCCTTAATGTAAAGTACATAGGCCTACATGTAAAAAAGGTCTGCATGCACATGAATGGGTACTTTGGGTAAAGGAAATGGTGACTTTAACTTGCAAACTTTGTTGTGCAAATCTCTCTTCACCCACCATCAACACCAAAATCTCTGCAATCCTCCTCCTCTTATGCCATTGACCTCCTCCTCCTCCTCCATGCCATTGACCTTTGATTTTGCATTCTAAAATAATTCTCAGCAAATAAACGAGGTAGAATTACAACTCTCCCCACACCCCATTGTTTAAATTCTTTAAAAAGGTAATTATCTGAAAAATTGTCAGCACCTTATTTTCATGTACAGTACTGTACCTAGAATACAAGGGTTGGTTTTGCAGTAAACAATTTATAGTTAGAAAAATAATGTAGAAAATCTGGCTTATGGTTACACTCATATATATTATCTACTGGTATAATTTTAAATGGACAACATATAGCTAGCTCAACAATATGCAAATGATGTGTGAGTTTAACTATTCTCTGCTTCAGACGTATAATGGCAAGGGGCACATTGATTGCACATCCCCATTAGGCCAATAATGTCATCATACCGTAGGCCTAAGGCTGAATTGGTGACTCATGACATTATAAGCAGCGAAACAGGTTCACTTTGGCTGATATCCTGAGACAAGAGAGATAACCGAAGCAGATCGGGGAGCTCACAACTAGACAAAAAGGTCATGTTCATTTGAGAAAGCAACACAGAAACACAGACAAATTAGAGACAGATCTCCTTCTTACCTTTTATATTGCAGAATTGTGATCTGTGATAAAAAAAAATTACCCTGACACGGGTTCATCTTGAATGTTGAGGTTTAACAAAAACAAGTTTAAACACTTCAGTGAATCAACATTGAAGGAATCAACATATTTCAAAATGTACCAATAATCAAACTTGTTTGTAAATATTATACATCTTAGTAAGTCAGCTGTTAATACGAAAGCATCATTTGGGGTGAACAAGAATATCCATACCAAAGGTGGGCAAACTTGCTACACTCCCTCATCTACTGGGTGAGAAGACTTGTTTTCCAGACCAGAAATAACACATCAACTCAATTGAATCAGGTTAGTGCTGGGCTGGAACAAAAGCCTGCACACCCAGCAGAAGGATTGGCCTGTTGCAGTTGAAATACCTTTGTAACCTATCATTTGTGACATTTAACTATTGTTGTAGACAACATTTGCTGACATAAGTACACATACAAGGTTGTGCCAGCAGTCTCTTGGGACATTCACTGTGACCTCATCTGCAGACAGGCTTTCGCAGCTCTCTATATCTGAGGACAGACATCAAAAGAAACATGTTTAATTTTATTACAATTAGAAAACCCTGACAATTGTCTTCATAGATTCTCTCCAGAACTAGAGAACACATGTAATGTCCTGGCCCCATGTTTAATGAGCTCAAATAAAAGATCACAGAAACACTCCATATCCAAAAGTTTATTTCTCAAATGGTTCACATCCCTGTTAGTGAGCACCTGATCCTTTATGTCTCAAGTTGAGGGAGCATGCAATTGGGTTACTGACTGCAGGAATAGCCGCCAGGGAATGTTTATTTTGTACCGTAAACCACCTCATTTTAGAGAATTTGTCAGCACATCCAAACGGCCTCAGCCTTAGATTATGCTAGCTTATATTTCACTTAGCTATAGTATGTTAGCGGCACATTAGCTAAATATGTTTGAATAGTCACGCCCATCGAAGCGGCCAACCTTTTGAAGCAGTCAAAAACGTAGTGTTTATGCACAAGCATCCCCCATATTTGTAAGCCAGTGTTGCATTGCATTAATTTTCACATGCATTCTGTCATAAAACATCAAATGAGTCTTTGCAAGAGGTTAATCAGATTAGGCCTCCACTCAGTTCAATCACTCTGGGCAATTAGTTGGCGAGACCTGGAGCAGGTTAGTTTAAGAATTCATTGCCCTAAGTTGACCAAGCTAAAAGGTGAGCCACTTCAGTATGACTGGTTATCCCGAGTTCAAAGTTACCTTGAACCTGCGTCGTAGGATACCCCTCAGGTTAGCGTTACAAATCTTTGCAACTGAACTTGATTGGGCATAATGAAAAATAATGACCTCTTAACATTTTTAGACCCAGTTTCAGATCAATATTGAGTCTATTTAATTTTAAATCAAAAACTTTGTGAAAATATCAACAAAAGCAATGGAGTAGGGATGGTTTCGTAGAAGAGTAAAGAACACAGAATGTCCCCATATCAAATCTCCCAGGCAGGTGGTTGACCAACAATAGCACCATCTCTTCATAGCTTCTCATTGGCCTGTGTCTTGTTCCAGACTTGGGACCAAGGATCTCCCAAGTGCTCGTGTTGTGTCCATGAGAAAGGTCACAGACATGGTTTTGTAAGGGGGCAGTCTATTTTGACCTCTGCCTCATCTTTCGCCTCTTGCGCTTCAGCCTGCGCATACGCTTCTTTCTCCACTGAAAGAGAACAGAGGGGACAATGTTAGCGATACGGCAATACACAAGTGCCGAAAAAACACCTGTACTCGTAAATTCAGAAGCATGGTTGCATAGTCGTACACAGCAAATTGCTATCAATACAGTATTGCTACCACGCAAACTGAAACTGAGTATGGTCAACAGTCGCTCTAGTGTATTGGAGACATTGCAGTCATGCACACCCACCAATCAACTGAAAGGGCCCGTTTGACATTGCAAGCATTGTACAATGCTTGGCTTCAGTAATGATAACAGAGCCATGCATTTAGAATAAATAAACTTCCCACTACGCTAATTTCATCAACTTGATCAAAATCTGAATATATACACACACACATTTATATGGTTTGACAGCTAACATCAGTTAAAGTTGCTAGCCACATTGGCTAAGTGGGACTAGAGATAGGAACCTAGCAAGTGTTGATGCAGCAAAACACTAACCTCAAGTAGCTAATGTACAGTCGTGGCCAAAAGTTGAGAATGACATTAATTTCCAGTTTGCTGCTTGTGTCTTTAGATATTTTTGTCAAATGTTACTATGGAATACTGAAGTATAATTACAAGCATTTCATAAGTGTCAAAGGCTTTTGACAATTACATGACGTTGATGCTGAGTCAATATTTGCAGTGTTGACCCTCCTTTTTCAAGACCTCTGCAATCCGTCCTGGCATGCTGTCAATTAATTTCTGGGCCACATCCTGACTGATGGCAGCCCATTCTTGCATAAGCAATGCTTGGAGTTTGTCAGAATTTGTGGGTTTTTGTTTGTCCAACCGCCTCTTGAGGATTGACCACAAGTTCTCAATGGGATTAAGGTCTGGGGAGTTTCCTGGCCATGGACCCAAAATATCGATGTTTTGTTCCCCGAGCCACTTAGTTATCACTTTTGCCTTATGGCAAGGTGCTCCATCATGCTGGAAAAGGCATTGGTCATCACCAAACTGTTCCTGGATGGTTGGGAGAAGTTGCTCTTGGAGGATGTGTTGGTACCATTCTTTATTCATGGGTGTGTTCTTAGACAAAATTGTGAGTGAGCCCACTCCCCTAGCTGAGAAGCAACCCCACACATGAATGGGCTCAGGATGCTTTACTGTTGGCATGACACAGGACTGATGGTAGCACTCACCTTCTCTTCTCCGGACAAGCTTTTTTCCGGATGCCCCAAACAATTGGAAAGGGCATTCATCAGAGAAAATGACTTTACCCCAGTCCTCAACAGTCCAATCCCTGTACCTTTTGCAGAATATCAGTCTGTCCCTGATGTTTTTCCTGGAGAGAAGTGGCTTCTTTGCTGCCCTTGACACCAGGCCATCCTCCAAAAGTCTTCGCCTCACTGTGCGTGCAGATGCACTCACACCTGCCTGCTGCCATTCCTGAGCAAGCGCTGTACTGGTGGTGCCCCGATCCTGCAGCTGAATCAACTTTAGGAGACGGTCCTGGCGCTTGCTGGATTTTCTTGGGCGCCCTGAAGCCTTCTTCACAACAATTGAACCGCTCTCCTTGAAGTTCTTGATGATCCGATAAATGGTTGACTCAGGTGCAATCTTCCTGGCAGCAATATCCTTGCCTGTGAAGCCCTTTTTGTGCAAAGCAATGATGACGGCACGTGTTTCCTTGCAAGTAACCATGGTTGACAGAGGAAAACAGTGATTCGAAGCACCACCCTCCTTTTGAAGCTTCCAGTCAGTTAGTCGTACTCAATCAGCATGACAGAGGGATCTCCAGCCTTGTCCTCGTCAACACTCACACCTGTATTAATGAGAGAATCAGTGACATGTCAGCTGGTCCTTGTGGCAGGGCTGAAATGCAGTGGAAATGTTTATTGGGGATTCAGTTAATTTGCATGGCAAAGAGGGACTTTGCAATTCATCTGATCACTCTTCATAACATTCTGGAGTATATTCAAATTGCCATCATACACACTGACAGCATACTGAAAAAAGTCATTTGTGTCCCTCAACTTTTGGCAACAGCAACCATTTCAGTTGGCTCAGAAAGCCATGGCTAATGATTAAATTGAAAATAATTCAATGTGGCTTAGCAGGTAGTTTCCAAATTGTGTGCAGTTTGTTATTGTGCCTACAACTAGTTAGACGGCTGAACTAGCTAGTAAGTTAGGTATTCGCTGGCTAACTATTAGCTAGCATTGCAACAAGCAGACTACAAATGAATTGTTTATAGAGGGGAAATGACTCACCTTGGCCCTCATGATATGGAGGGGTGTCTGTAAGGAAAGGGGAGAGAAAGGTTGATTAGTCGGATGGCTTTTAGTTAGATATGATTATTTTGGATTCGTATTTGACGCTAGACAACTCTTGAAATTCAGTTCTCTGTGTACCTTTACAAGATGGCACCGTCTCCAAGAAGACCGTGACAGTTGTTCGAATGTTTATTTATAAACTGTGATAACGTCATCATTGTTGGACGCTCATGAACTCTGGGAAATGCAAACAATGATTTTTCAACGATTTCTTCGTATAACTAACCCGTGTCCTGCTTCTATCTGTGATGCATCTTTCATCAATAATATATATGGCTTTGAACTGT
Source organism: Oncorhynchus nerka (assembly GCF_034236695.1). NCBI lineage: Eukaryota > Metazoa > Chordata > Actinopteri > Salmoniformes > Salmonidae > Oncorhynchus > Oncorhynchus nerka. Next base: position 41,608,144 of record NC_088415.1, read on the forward strand.
GCTAAGACTTGTCTCAATCGACATTATTTTTGTATATAATTACAAAATGTCTGTTTTACGGAGGTATATATGTTATGCTGTGTAGAAAGCCATGTAATTACATGTACAGTATTTATTCTGTACATTATTTTAGATGGGGGAGATTCATAAGACAATATTGAGACAAACACATCCACATATTTTGTTTTAAAGTTTATTTCAAACCACGAAGAAAAAAACTCCCTCTTTCTAAATCCCCAAAAAAGAACGACCATGTACATTATTTTAACAGTTGTCAATACCTCTATTGCGTTACTGATAGAGGCATATATGGTTTCCACATCCAGTGCAGGGGTCAGCAGTCATAACTGTCGAGTTAGTTTATCAAGCAATGGCCATATTTCAAAAGGCCTATCTGATTATAGTGGGATGATCAATGGATCTTATTCACAGAATTAACGAGGCATTTACTTTTCAGTCAAGTACGCAAAATACGGACGCCGAGATGGGTTGTAATTCTGACATGACAATTTCAAAGGCCTTTCTAAATGCCTAATTGTATTGCGAGAACGACCCCCTATTACTTCCCAAATAAGGACTTAAGAATTACACCCACACACATGTACAATGCAAGAGATGATACATTTCTTTCATGAGAACAAACTTAGAAAGTCATCAACCTAGTAATGAAACATTTCCACAAGGATGGATCTCTCCCTCGAATAACCTATTCAGAATGAAAAGCCCAACAAGAACTAGTGGTGCAGCAGTTTGTTAGTAAATCCTTTGGTCAGATGCCCCACCCAAACTCAATATTACGGCGTTGTAATGGTTCTAGTCTAGATTATTCTAAAAAAATAGCCTCTGAAAATGGGATTTATTTTACAATAGAAAGTATCAAGTATTAAACAGCTATGGAAACTGATGTAAACACGGATTAATATAGGTGGAATTCATTGAGCGCTGTGGCAGTGGTAGTACCAGTGAAGTATGAAATTAATTATGGCGTCCTACACAGAACAAATCATTTAATGGGAACACCTGAACCCTCCATTACTGGGTATAAGAATATCAAATGTCTGTATGTGCAGTGAGAGCAAGCCACTTATCCGACTCCGTTCTAAAAATCCACCGACTATATGTCCACGGCATCGGATTTGACAGTTATGTCACAAACTGGAACTGGGGGTAAAATAGCTAGGTATGCCGCTAGGAAGTTTGCTTATCCACTGTAAATACGTTTGTGTGACAATGTAGACAGTTAACATTTGCGGTCATGACGGTTTATAACAGCGTTAAGTAGACTAATGCAGGGTTTAAGTTATTACCCATTTAATTCCCTAATAGGACACACCGACATCCACTTCAGAGACATTACTTCTTGCTTATGACCTCAAACGAGGTTTTCCTTTACACAATTATCATTGGCACAATGCAGTGCAGTCATCTCAAACCCTCCACTGTCGTGCTTTGCCTTCATACATCATTATAGAATTACAGTTCGAGGCTCAATGACTGGATGGTATAAACGTGTCTCCCACAGAATCTACTCCGGAAAATGCCCTCGTTCTACTCAATATCCCTCTCTTTCAGCGTCATCGCACCGAACGTGTTGACTATTCTGGGGGAGAACCCTGCTGTCTCAAGGACATTTATATTGAAAAGGGATGTGACAGGAAGTTGAATTTCGGCGTGAGCAACACCATCACCCGGTAGTCTGACATCGTTAACATTTGGAGGTTTTCATCACAGAAGGCTAGGCCACGCCACAAGGCAGGCATGTCAAGACGGAGGGTAGGATGGAGGGATTATTGACGTTTGTTCTTTGGGTTGGTCAGTTGTCTGTCAGTATTCTTGGAGACGAAGACAGGGTTGGGGGGGGTGGAAGGTTTTATTTCGCAGCTTCAGTCTCCTCGACCTTCGCTGGCGCTGGATGTCCTGGTGCCGTTTCAGTTTCCACGGTCTTTGAAGCCTTTTGACAAAAAATAAGTTGCTTGGAAAGACTCATAAAATGTAGTTGTCACATTAACATGTATTTTTATTTAAAGCGTGAACTCCCATTAGAGTCTTTCCCAAGGGAGACCTGGATGAATTTACAGTGCCTTCGGAAAGTATTCAGACCCCTTGACTTTTCCCACATTCTGTTACGTTACAGCCTCATTCTAAAATGGATTAAATCAGCAATCTACACACAATACCCCATAATGACAAAGCGAAAACAGTTCAGACATTTTTGCAAATGTATTAAAAACATATGTAAATAATTTATTTAAGTATTCAAACCCTTTGACTCAAAATTGAGTCTCAAAAATGGTTTCTATAACTTGATTGAAGTCCACCTGTGATAAATTCAATTGATTGGACATGATTTGGAAAGGCACACACACCTGTCTAAGGTCCCACAGTTGACAGTGCATGTCAGAGCAAAAAGCAAAGCCATGAGGTTGAAGGAATTGTCTGTAGAGCTCCGAGACAGGATTGTGTCGAGGCACCAATCTGGGGAAGGGTACCAAAAATGTTCTGTAGCATTGAAGGTCCCCAAGACCAGTGGCCTCCACCATTCTTAAATGGAAGAAGTTTGGAACCACCAAGGCTCCTCCTAGAGCTGGCCACCCAGCCAAACAATCGTGGGAGAAGGGCCTAGGTCAGGGAGATGACCAAGAACCCATTAGTCACTGACAGAGCCTCCTCTGTGGAGATGGGAAAAACTTCCAGAAGGACAACCATCTCTGCAGCACTCCACCAATCAGGCCTTTACGGTAGAGTGGCCAGACGGAAACCACTTGTAGTTTGCCAAAAGGCACCTATAAAGACTCTCAGACCATGAGAAACAAGATTCTCTGGTCTGATGAAACCAAGATTGAGCTCTTTGCCCGGATTGCCAAGTGTCACATCTGGAGGAAACCTGGCACCATCCCTACAGTGAAGCGAGGTGGTGGCAGCATCATGCTGTGGGGATATTTTTCAGCAGCAGGGACTGGGATACTAGTCAGGACCGAGGGAATGATGAACGGAGCAAAGTACAGAGAGAGATCCTTGATGAAAACCTGCTCCAGAGCGTTCAGGACCGCAGACTGGGGCGAAGGTTCACCTTCCAACAGGACAACGACCCTAAGCACACAGCTTCGGGAAAAGTCCCTGAATGTCCTTGAATGGCTCAGCCAGGAACCAGACCTGAACCTGATCGAACATCTCTGGAGACCTGAAAATATATGTGCAGCAACGCTCCCCATCCAACCTGACAAAGCTTGAGAGGATCTACAGAGAAGAATGGGAGAAACTCCCCAAATACAGGTGTGCCAAGCTTGTAGTGTCATGCATGCTCAAGAAGATCGAGGCTGTAATTACTGACAAAGGTGCTTCAACAAAGTACTGAGTAAAGGGTCTGAATACTTTTTTTCTTTTCTTTTTTAACCGCTTTTTGCTTTGTCATTATGGGGTATTGTGTGTAGATTGAGGGGGGGAAAAACATTTTAGAATAAGGCTAACGTAACGTAACAAAATGTGTAAAAAGTCAAGGGGTCTGAATACTTTCCGAAGGCACGGTACATGTGTTTACATCACAGTACGGTGCACCATGTAGCCTACCTTCTTTTTCTTTTTCTTCTGTGTCTTGCGGCTCGCTGAGCTTTGGAGCAAGGCCTAAAAAAAACAAAAATAGGTAGGTTTGTGAGAGAGAGAAAAAACAAGGCAACCATCTCAGCTTAGTGAAAATACCAAGTCAGCTAACATGAAGCCCCAGAGCAGTAGGCCATCGGTCTACCGCAGTTGGTTGTTTTACCTTGAGATCTGCGTCCTCTACCTCGTGTTCAGACTTGTACAGCTCCTGCTCATACAGCTCTGTGGTGATACGTAGGGGTCCGTTGGCCATCAGCAGCACAGTGAACTTGAACTGGGCCACAAACTCACCTAGACGTAGACAGACGTAAGGAGTCAGTAAACATAGGATAATATCTACCAGCGCTCCAAGTCCAGGTCCAAGAGGCTTCTAAACAGCTTCTACCCTATAAGACTTCCGAACACCTAATCAAAATGGCTACACAGACTATATGCATTCCCCCCCCCCCCTTACACCGCCGCTACTGTTGTTATCATCTATGCAGTCACTTTAATAACTCTACATACATGTACATATTACCTCAACTAACCGATGCCCCCCTGTATATAGTCTCGCTATTGTTATTTTACTGCTGCTCTTAAATTACTAGTTCATTTGATTTCTTATCAGTTTTTTTACATTTTTTAACTGCATTGTTGGTTAAGGGCTTGTAAGTAAGCATTTCACTGTAAGGTGAATGAATAACTGTTGTATTCGGCGCACGTGACTAAAAATGTGATTTGATTTGGACCATGTAACTATTACTAACGGATTACAAAGAATGACAGTTTATTTGCACGTCAATTCACCATTAGCGATCCATCGCGGGATCACAAATTTCACACAAAAAAGTTCATTCATAGCCTCTGTGACTGGTTATGTCTTTTAACTTGCCTTCTTTCTCATGCAGAACGTTGAAGGGCTGCAGCAGTTCATGTTTGGCACACTCCACCACACCTAGCCTAGCCTTACCCTCATCCTCAAACGCCCTGAGGGGAAAAAAGAGAGGTAATATCAAAAAGGGACACAAAAATATATATAATTTTGATTACAAAAAAGGGAATCAGTTGGAGGAAGCCCAATTGCCTAAATCAAATTGAATGTAATCAGTTGAGTTGACTGACAGCGACAGGTTGTGGTCAATGTCTTAAATCAATTGATTTAAATCGTCTTAAGTCCTTAGAAACTCATTTGCCCGACACGTTTCCCATTGAACCGGTTCTGACTAAAAGGACGAGGTGCGCCTCGTCTCGTGTGTTACCTGAGAGTGAAAGGCATGGCGTCGAAGCGTCTCTCCACCTCGCTGAAGAAACTCCTGGACGTCTTCATCTTCAGGCCGTACTGCTTGTCTGGGTCCCTCTTGTAAATGGTGGTCCTCTGGCCTGCATCCTTTGCCTGGAGTAGAGTAGAAGACATGGGATGTTAAAAAATAACTCCTTTCATTGCTCTATTTATTTTTCACAGCCCATTCAAAGTGATGACAGGAGTTGGACAGTAGTCATCCAACACATGGAAAAAAGGTCATGTGTCCTTGCTGTTTTGCTGCTCCTGGAGGTGATCCTTTCATAGATGAGAAAAACCAGCAGGGAAATTGAGCACAGGTTGACCAGAACGTCGAGGGAATGTTTGTCCCTCACCTTGCCTTCTCCGGTGCTAATGAGCACATCCACGGCGTACACCTCATGCACCTCGAACTCAGCCTTCTCGTGGTCCTTCCTACAGAGACAGAGAGCAACAAGGCCATTAATAATTCAACCTTATTTTCCCCCTAAGAGCAACTACTATTAGTAATTCACCGGGTGCTTCAGACACAACAAAGATACGAGAAACATAGCTTTGAGACATGCGTCGGACAAGTAATACCAAACAAGCCAGAGATCTGGGACTAACAGATCATGTCTTCAATTCACCTCTGCTGGTCCGTGGGGTTCTGAATGATGGTTTTCTCTCCGTCAATAACGTGCTGCTTCAACTGATGGGACAGCATGCCTGAGGAGAGTGTTACACTGGAATAAAAACACTGTATGTGATTTGGCAAGCTACCTGTACAAGATGTGAGGGATTGAATGTACTGTGTATGAATATGGCAGTGAGGCGCCAACTAGGTTTAAATGGCAAGCGGGGACTCACTCACCCTCAATGGCTGAGCATTTGAATGACTTGGCGATCTTGTTCCAGGCCTCTGTGACCTGCGAGTTCTGAACGAGAGAGACAGACACCCTAAAATGTTAAAAACGGCTATGAATCCACTGCTGGAAATACAGTACCGTCACAATGACACCAACTTGATTTGTTTGTTAAGCTTCTTTTTTCTCTCCAAACCGGGTCACTGTGTCCCTGACTAGCCTGGTCCCAGATCTGTTTGTGCTATTCAGCCAACTCAAAACCATAGGAGATGGCGATAAAGCACAACCAGATCCGGGACCAGTCTAGTCCCCGGACTGTCCACTCAGTAAAGCGCAGACGCAGCACCTCACCTGGTTTCCAGGCTTGACCAGTCTGAGGGCAGCCTCGGCACACAGGTGTGCCGCTTTGATCACGTCAGCCTTACGCCCCGTCAACGGAGCATCCTGATGGAGAGAAGGGGAAGAAACAGGACGTGAATGTGACGCAACGGAGCAGCTGATTACACAGGACGGATACGTTTCACTGCACTGGAGGGTGGCCTCCGCCAATCCTCTTCCTAACGTTACGTGACTGTTGCACTACGCCTATAAATTTTTTTTTTTTTAAATAGTCTGATGTGCCGCGCGTCCGTCTCTGTTAATATCCGTACGCTGGCATTTCTGCGTGACATCTGCACTCTTGCTAACGTCAACGCATACAACGATCGAAGTACTACTACCTTGGTCACTCCCACCACAAAGCTGTGAGCCAGGTTGGAGATGAAGCCGTCCACGTGCACCCCCAGGTCACTGCACAGGCAACACAAGAGGAGGCACAGTGACTCAAGACCATCAGACTGGCCCGTGCGTTGACATGTGAAGGGGGTAGTCTCCCAACAGTTGAATAGGGCCAGCAATACAGGAAAAAGGCACAGATACAGCCGTTAACAGTTCCATACAGTGTTCAATGCAATACAACGTTCCTACATTTTGACGAGGTCCCCGCCCTTCAGTACGATCTCAGGGTCACTCTTCAGCGGAGAGAAGTGGCACACGCAGTTGTTGACAGACACGCTGGTTGGGAAAGCGATGCCTGAGGGAGGCAATAAAGTACAGACATTTAATCACATTGACTAATGTCAGCAAGTCATTTTGCATGCACTGTCTACACAACAAGAGAATATCAAGTGTTTTCCTTGATTCCTTGTCTCCTCTCTCCTCACTTCCCTCTGGCGTTTTGAGGAGGCAAGGAGAAAGGATGAGTAAGCGAGGATAAGACTTGAGATTAAACTTTTCTTCAGTCAAAAAGTAAACTACAAAACTCTAGAAAAGCTACTTGACTTCACTCAGTCATGACAACGCAAATGATTTAATTAACCAATGAGATGAGGCCCATACCTTTTTTCAGGTCCTTCTCCTTCCTGAAGACCTTTCCAGTTTCAGCCATGATGAAGGCATCTCCCTTCGCACAGAGGCTGACAACAGTCTCACCAGCCTTGGCTGCCTCCACCACAGCCTTCAGGGCCTCTGGATAGGAAAGGACACGAGGACCGAACAGTAAGTAAGCTTCAAGTATTTGGTATTAGGATCAGGGAAGATGACTGATGGAGACCTTGATAAGGCAAGGCCGTGGATATTCACACAAATCTGCTTGTCGAATAGCATTTCACAGTTATTCTGTTAGTAGTCTACACCGGTTGTTACGAAGCATTCCATGAGGAAAATATATTATTCTTGTCATTGAGGCAAAGTACATGAAGTTCCCTTCCCAGGAGCATTATGTGGGGTCATCAGGATTTACATAAATTCCAAGGAACACACTTCCAGGTCTTCAATGTTGATGCATGGGGAGTATATCATAGCTATAGATGGGTGCACAGGGAGTAACGTTATTGCATAGCTGCTAGCTATAGTTGTGTTACGTGTTGCAGGTCTGAGGCAATGCATTGCCACTGAACTGACAGATGTTGAAGGTAATAGTGCCGACATATAACCGGTGTGAAATGGGTAGCTTTAGTTAGCGTTGCGCGATGACGTCACTCGCTCTGAGAACCTTGAAGTCCTTTCTGTTGCTCTGAAAGGGCCGCGGCTTTTGTGGCGCGATAGGTAACGATGCTTGTAGATTGTGTGCAGAGGGTCCCTAGTTCAAGCCCAGGTTGGGTGGGGAGAGGGACGGACGGCAAGACTGTTACATATACAATGAGAGCCCATAGGTTTATTGAGAGAACGATTCACTTGCTGCAGGTGACAGTTCAGGATGATTGACAGCATGCAAGAGATGATAGCTGGGGGGAAAAAACGACCTCTTTGCGTTTAGCTGTACTACCTAGCTAGCTAGTTGAAATAACTCTGGCAATTAACTGACTAAACTTCGCAATTAGTAACTAGGTAGATGTAACTGGATCATAACTTATTCAGAAGGCAGTTTTTTCGACCAGTTAGTTTTTACCAGCAGTGACAACTTCCCAGGCAGTGCATTGAATCTTGGCTAGTTAGCTCACTAACAGCATGTCAGTTAGCCACCATCATTTAGCCACTTTAGCTAACTAGCGGTTACATAAGTGCATGTATAGACTAACTTTAGTATTAGCTAGCAATAACATGCTAACTCGTGGCTACGATTTCCCTACGACACGAGCAAAATGCTAGCCCTGACGAGTCATTGATTTATCGCTAGCTAGCGACACAGCACATGGCTGCATTGTGATAATGAATATGCTAGCTAGTCAACTCTGCTACAACCAGTGCACCTCGGTCACGTTTAAACTCGATCGTCTACTAAAATCAACATCTTCATATTCGCTTACGGTTGGCAATCTCGGCGCCCATTTTGTACTTGGTGACGACCAAATCATCGGCGATGGTCTGCTCTTGTGGATCGTCTTCTCCGGACATATTTTCGGTCTCTCTTTTCTCACTCAAAGTAACTTTTTTTTTTTCCCCCGCGGGTTTCAGCTACAGACTCGACCACGCTGCCTGGTCTGCTCTCTCCTCCGCAGTTGTAGCCCAGGCCCAAAACGCCTGAGACCCCTCCTACTAGCGGACAACGTCCCACGCAATGCGTGTACGCTGAGCACCGAATTGAATACAAAAAAAAAAAGATCAGAACATGTAGGCCTTATTCAGTAGTCATTCGAGTTTGGCCTGGTGGTACCATTCTTCAGTGTTATATGATCTGCCTATCTGCATGATGACTAATCGAAAATAGTGTATGCACATCTCGACTTGCTTTTCTCTCTCTGTCAATGTTCAATTCAATTGGAGGGCTTTATTGGCATGATAAACGTGTGCTTACATTGCCAAAGCAAGTGAAACAGATCATTAACAAAAGTGAAATCAACCTTTTTTTTTTAAATGTACAAGTAAACATTACTCTCACAAAAGTTCCAAATGTCATAGTATGTTTATAAACAGTGTTGTAATGATGTGCAAGAAGTTAAAGTACAAAAGGGGAAATAAATCAACATAAATATAGGTTGTATTTACAATGGTGTTTGTTCTTTACTGGTTGCCCTTTTCTTGTGGCAACAGGCCACATATCTTGCTGCTGTGATGGCACACTGGTATTTCACCCAATAGATATGGGAGTTTATCAAAATTGGATTTGTTTATGAATTCTTTGTGTTTCTGTGTAATCTGCGGGAAATATGTGTATCTAATATGGTCATACATTTGGCAGGAGGTTAGGAAGTGCACAGTGGCCAGGTGTGCCACTGTGTACTCTGTGTGTCAAGTAATTATTATGATTTGGTTGGGTCTAATTGTGTTGCTGTCCTGGTGCTCTGTGGGGTCTGTTGGTGTTCGTGAACAGAGCCCCAGGACCAGCTAGCATAGGGGGCTCTTCTCCAGGTACATTTTCTATAGGTGATGGATTTGTTATGGAAGGTTTGCGAATCACTTTAGGTGGCTTTAGAATTGAATGTCTCTTTTCTAGAGTTTGATCATTAGCGGGTATCGGCCTAATTCTGCTCTGCATACATTATTTGGTGTTTTACGTTGTACACAGAGGATATTTTTGCAGAATTCTGCATGCAGAGTCTCAATTTGGTGTTTGTCCCATTTTGTGAATTCTTGGTTGGTGAGTTGACCCCAGACCTCACAACCATAGAGGGCAATGGGTTCTATAACTGATTGAAGTATTTTTTTTGCCAGATTCTAATTGGTATGTCAAATTTGATGGCATAGAAGGCCCTTCTTGCCTTGTATCTCAGATAGTTCACAGCTTTGTGGAAGTTACCTGTGGCGCTGATGGTTAAGCAAAGGTATGTACAGTTTTTTGTGTGCTCTAGGGCAGTGGTGTCTAAATGAAATTTGTATTCGTTGTCCTGGCAACTAGACCTTTTTTGGAACACCATTATTTTTGTCTTACTGAGATGCACTGTCAGGGCCCAGGTCTGGCTGAATCTGTGCATAAGATCTAGATGCTGCTATAGGCCCTCTGGTTGGGGACAGAAGCACCAGATCATCAGCAAACAGTAGACATTTGACTTCAGATTATAGTAGGGTGAGACCGGGTGCTGCAGTCTGTTCTAGTGCCCTCGCCAATTCCTTGATATATATATGTTGAAGGGGGTGGGGCTTAAGCTGCGTCCCTGTCTCACCTCGCGGCCCTGTGAAAAGAAATGTGTGTGTTTTCTGGCAATTTTAACCGCACACTTGTTGTTTGTGTACATGGATTTTATAATGTTGTATATTTTTCCCCCAACACCACTTTCCATCAATTTGCCCTCATGCCAAATAGGTTCGAAAGCATAAGAAGACTTTGCCTTTGTTTTGGTTTGTTTGTTTGTTTGTCAATTAGGGTGTGCAGGGTGAATACGTGGTCTGTCGTACGGTAATTTGGTTGGTAAAAAGCTAATTTGACATTTTCTCAGTCCCTACTTTTCACTGAGGAAATGTACAAGTCTGCTGTTAATGATACCAGATCTAAGACCCTATCTAAGGTCTTCGAATGCCAAGTCAACAAACAGGTCACTTACCATCTCGAATCCCACCGTACCTTCTCCGCTGTGCAATCTGGTTTCCGAGCCGGTCACGGGTGCACCTCAGCCACGCTCAAGGTACTAAACGATATCATAACCGCCATCGATAAAAGACAGTACTGTGCAGACGTCTTCATCGACCTTGCCAAGGCTTTCGACTCGGTCAATCACCATATTCTTATCGGCAGACTCAGCAGCCTCGGTTTTTCGGATGACTGCCTTGCCTGGTTCACCAATTACTTTGCAGACAGAGTTCAGTGTGTCAAATCGGAGGGCATGCTGTCCGGTCCTCTGGAAGTCTCTATGGGGGTGCCACAGGGTTCAATCCTCGGGCCGACTCTTTTTTCTGTATATATCAATGATGTTGCTCTTGCTGCGGGCGATTCCCTGATCCACCTCTACGCAGACGACACCATTCTATATACTTACGGCCCGTCCTTGGACACTGTGATATCTAACCTCCAAATGAGCTTCAATGCCATACAACACTCCTTCCGTGGCCTCCAACTGCTCTTAAACGCTAGTAAAACCAAATGCATGCTTTTCAACCGTTCGCTGCCTGCACCCGCACGCCTGATCAGCATCACCACCCTGGATGGTTCCAACCTTGAATATGTGGACATCTATAAGTACCTAGGTGTCTGGCTAGACTGTAAACTCTCCTTCCAGACTCATATCAAACATCTCCAATCGAAAATCAAATCAAGAGTCGGCTTTCTATTCCACAACAAAGCCTCCTTCACTCACGCCGCCAAACTTACCCTAGTAAAACTGACTATCCTACCGATCCTCGACTTCGGCAATGTCATCTACAACATTTCTTCCAACACTCTACTCAGCAAACTGGATGCAGTTTATCACAGTGCCATCCGTTTTGTCACTAAAGCACCTTATACCACCCACCACTGCGACTTGTACGCTCTAGTCGGCTGGCCCTCGCTACATATTCGTCGCCAGACCCACTGGCTCCAGGTCATCTACAAGTCCATGCTAGGTAAAGCTCCGCCTTATCTCAGTTCACTGGTCACGATGGCAACACCCATCCGTAGCACGCGCTCCAGCAGGTGTATCTCACTGATCATCCCTAAAGCCAACACCTCATTTGGCCGCCTTTCGTTCCAGTTCTCTGCTGCCTGTGACTGGAACGAATTGCAAAAATCGCTGAAGTTGGAGACTTTTATCTCCCTCACCAACTTCAAACATTTGCTATCTGAGCAGCTAACCGATCGCTGCAGCTGTACATAGTCTATCGGCAAATAGCCCACCCATTTTTACCTACCTCATCCCCATACTGTTTTTAATTATTTACTTTTCTGCTCTTTTGCACACAAATATCTCGACCTGTACATGACCATCTGATCATTTATCACTCCAGTGTTAATCTGCAAAATTGTAATTATTCGCCTACCTCATGCCTTTTGCACACAATGTATATAGACTCCCCTTTTTTTCTTCCTTTTGTGTTATTGACTTGTTAATTGTTTACTCCATGTGTAACTCTGTGTTGTCTGCTCACACTGCTATGCTTTATCTTGGCCAGGTCGCAGTTGCAAATGAGAACTTGTTCTCAACTAGCCTACCTGGTTAAATAAAGATGAAATAAAAAATAAATAAAAAATACTGCAGAGGATTTTACCAAGGTTGCTGTTGACGCATAACCCACGGTAGTTATTGGGGTGAAATTTGTCTCCACTTTGTGCATTAGGGTGATGAGTCCATGGTTCCAAATATTGGGGAATATGCCAGAGCTGAGGATGATATTAAAGAGTTTAAGTATAGCCAGTTGGAATTTGTGGTCTGTATATTTTATCATTTCATTTAGCATACCATCAACCCCACAGGCCTTTTTGGGTTGGAGGGTTTGTAATTTTGTCCTGTAGACCATTCAATGTATTTGGAGAATCCAGTGGGTTCTGGTAGTCTTTTAATAGCTGATTCTAAGATTTGTATTTGATCATGTATATGTTTTTGCTGTTTGTTCTTTGTTATAGAGCCAAAAATATTGGAGAAGTGGTTTTTCCATACATCTCCATTTTGGATAGATAACTCTTCGTGTTGTTGTTTGTTTTCCAATTTTCCCAGACGTGGTTAGATTCTATGGATTCTTCAATACATTAAGCTGATTTCTGACGTGCTGTTCCTTCTTTTTCTGTCGTGCATTTCTGTATTGGTTTAGTGATTCATCATAGTGAAGGTGTAGACTCAGGTTTTCTGGGTCTATGTGTCACGACTTCTGCTGAAGTCGTTGCCTCTCCTTGTTCGGGCGGTGCTCGGCGTTCGACGTCACCGCTCTTCTAGCCATCATTGATCCATTTTTCATTTTCCATTGGTTTTGTCTTGTCTTCCCACACACCTGTTTTCAATCCCATTCATTACCTGTTGTGTATTTAACCTTCTGTTTCCCCTCATGTCTTTGTCAGAGATTGTTTATTGTCAGTGTAGTGTGTTTGTTGTATAGGTGCGCGACGGGTTTTCGTACCCATATTTGTTTATGTTCTTTTCCTGTTTAGTGTTATGGAGCATGTTACTAGGACATTATTAAAATACTCAATTTTACACTCCGTTTGACTCACCTGCGCCTGACTTCCCTGCCACCTATACACATATGCCTGACACTATGTTTTTTGGGGGTGGACAGGTTTTTCAATTTCTTTCTTAGGTTTTTGCATTCTTCATCAAACTATTTGTCATTGTAATTCAATTTCTTAGGTTGTCTGCTTGAAATGCATTTATTAATATTATTCAGTTCCTTTGGCTTTGATGCCTCATGATTGAGCATAGCTCTGTTCAAGTACAGACACACACACACACACATATATACACACACACACACAATCAAATGCAAAAAACTCAAAACTGTTGTAAAACAATTTCATGTATCAGTATTAATTTTTCATGACAGCAATTCACATTATATTACATGAAAACGTATACATTTTTTTGACAAAACAGTGCTGGGCTCCAATCACTTGCAATAACATAGCCAATACATGACTGAAATTCATTCATAAATGTTCATCAAGAATACTTCATTTCACATAGCAAACTATAAGCTACAAATGTACATTACATGGCAGACCTCACCCATGGAACCTCGAGGTTCCACGCAGGTAAACATTGGCTTCACCAGGAAGTGGAACAAGTTGAAGTGCAAACACGGGAATGTGATCCAGCATTAGTGTGTGTACGTTGGCCATCTTTTTCTGCTTTATGTATACATGCTATGTCTGTCTATGTACATTTTGTATGCTGTGTCTATATATTTCTCCCTTTACTATTTGCCTTTGACTTATTGACAGTTTAGGCTAGCCGTTTGATGTTGAGCTGCCTACTTGGTTACATTTCCCAGACGGCGATAGATAACATCAACGCTACGTAGGACACATTTTGCCTATGTTTCTTTGGTTCATGAGGTTTGGGTGGAAGATGTAAACTAACTGAGAATACATACACTACATTACAACAACAAAAAACTTCAACCAGTAATGTAGCGCTAAAAGAATGTTACCGGTTGAGCTGCACCAGAGCCTGATACATGATTATATCAAATATATTTGTCGGTGCTTACATCATCATGGTTGTTGTTTTCTCAGTCCACATAATTATGTGCGCACAGCATCTGCCTTGAGGAACAGTCTGCTGTGCCAGTAGTCAGGGTTGTCAAACGATGTGTTGCTGCTCGGCTCTACCACTCCCACACCAGAGCACGCTTTGATGTACCCCTCCACCCCCAGTCCGGCACACCTGGTGCTCGTACCCCCCTCCACCTCAACTGTGGTGGCCCTCCCCTTCCCTAGCACTGGGAGGTTCTGGTACTCTGCCTCCTGGTGGTCCACTCGCTGGGAGCCCCTGGAGTCCCCTCCAAAGGCATCCATCTCTTCATACTCCTCCACCTGGCTCTCTACCATAGCTGTGGAGCCATCTGGCATTGGGTTAGGACTGGGGCTGAAGCTGGGTTTTGGGCTGAGGCTGGGCTTGGGGCTGAGGCTGGGCTTGGGGCTAAGAGTGGGCTTGGGGAGGAGGCTGGGCTTGGGGCTGAGGCTGGGCTTGGGGCTGAGGCTGGGTTTGGAGCGGAGGGTGGGCTTGGGGCTGAGACCCACCTCTCGGCTGCTCTCTCGGAGGAGTCTGGGTTGTTTATTAGTATACTGGTAAACATCATCCTCCTCTCCAGCTTCCTCATCCTTCCTTTCTTCCTCCTCTAGGTCTTGACTCTTTCCTCCTTCTCTCTCTCGTTCTTCTGTCACTGTCCTCAATTCAGCTGCTCGGCTCTCACCCCTCTCCCAGATGGGTCTCTTTGTGTCTGTGGTGTTCACGGTGCTGCAGATGTCCATGTATTCATACTCCACTACTGCCCCCTGCTCTGGCCTCCCCTGACCCTGAGAGGCCCCTCGGTTGCCAAACAAAGCAGCTCCACTGTCAGGCCTCTCAGACAGAGGCTGCAGCTCCTCTCCCTCTACTGATACAACTACAGCCACAGAACTGTCAGTGACCTCTGCTGGCCTCTGGCTTCCCCTCAGAGCAGCTGCAGTGCTTGGAGAGTCCCCTTGCATCAGTGAGTCCCCCTCTAGTGGTGAGGGTGCTGTATTGTAGGTAGGGGAGGGCAGAGGAGAGGTTTTCCTCCATAGGACAGTTGAAGGCCCTTCTATCTGTACAGAGGTGACTCTGGGGGAGCGGGGCAGAGGGGACGGCTGTTTGGTCATCAACTCATAGTCCTCGGTGGGGTCTGAGATGGTTGCCAATGGTGACAGTGGATTCTTGAAGCTCCTAGAGCCCCTAAGAGATGCTCTACCTGGGAGAGAAGTTCTGGAGGCTGGGAAAGACAGGAGAGAATCTACCATAGAAAGGAGAAAACAGATATTAGAGAATAGAACTTAGAATCACTCCATCAAAACAGATGTAAAAAATATATCACATCCATTCACTGTGTAGCCATCACATCCAGATGTCACCTCTCCCTCTCACCTCTCTCAGGAGTGCTCGATACTCCAGGCAGTACATATCCATAGTGGTCCTCCTCCTCATCCTCCTCCTCAGGCCTGTAGGAGGGTGACTTTGAGACTGCAGATTGGCTCCTATGCACCATGGTGGTGGAGGTGTGGTGGGTACTACTGCCACTACTGTCCCTGCCAGCCCTGAGCTGCTGCCTGCGCAGGCTGCCACCCAGTGACACTCCCTCTGCCAGCTCATTGTCCAGGCCACTGCCCTCTGACCCTTCCGACAGCGTCCGAGCTGAGTTCAGACGAGACCGCTGGGAGAACAGCTGTAAGAAGTTCACACAATGGAAAGAGTTTGAGGAAAACATTACACAAAATCATCATCATCAACAACAAGAGGAGTAGCAGCAACATCATCAACCTTATTATCTTCATAAATATCACCACCAAATGGGACTGGCAGTGGGATAGAGATGAACACAAAATAATATTTTTAATGTGTCTGAACTTCCTAGAGCAGTTATTGCCTTTTGGCAAAGTTCAGCCATAATACTGATTTAAACAAAGCCATTTGGCAAATGGAAGTCATGCTACTCATTGCTCTCAACTAAATATGTCTGGCCGTATTATAAGGCCAAGACCTCTTGTACTGAAGATGTGATGTGTTAGGGCCTGTGGTGTCTGGCTATTCGAAGGTAGGAAATGACGGTGCTAATAAGATCTCCTTAGCTGTGATGCATGATGAGTTGTGGTGTCTCACCTGACAGGGGTTATCTCCAGGGCCGGGGGTCATGGGTAGGTACCCTACTGGTCCAGCCTGAGAGGTCGCACTGGAACTCTGAGAGGTCAGAGAGAGAGAGAGAGGTTAAAGTTCCCACTGTCATTTTATGACTAGAAATTTGCGTGTGTAACTCAATAGGTGTCAATTAGTGATTAGTGCCAAAATTCGAGTTATGTGTGCAGAATGCTGTAAGTAAGATTTACCCTGTATGAGCTCATCCTCAAACGAGAGAGAGTCCTGGATGGGGACAAGGTGAGAGGAGGAGTGGCCAAACCGTCCTCCAATCCCTCTTCATCCTGGTCCTCCAGGCCCGCTTCCAAATTGGCAAGCGCTGATCCCCGTTGGTGGGATTCTTCTGGCCCCGCCTCTCCTCTGTCCTATAGGCAAAGCGTCATTAATGAGGGCCGCGTTCGAAAGAGGATCAAAACCTTGGAATACGCTATGAAAGTGACGTGGCATTACGTCATACTTCCGGGGTCAGTCCCCTAATCAAAAATCATTTAAGATAAAGTGGAGACCGGAATTATTGATTCTCTTGCTAAAAGAAATAATACAAATACTGAGCTACAGGTAACTGCCAAAATGATGAAAACACCTGAGTAAATGGCGGATATAATGTATATTGAAAGTAGGTGCTTCCACACAGGTGTGGTTCCTGAGTTAATTAAGCAATTAACACCCCATTGTGCTTAGGGTCTTGTATAAAAATTCTGGGAATGCCATTATTTTGGCTACCAATGGCTATGCCCCCATAGGATGACAATGCCCCCATCCACAGGGAACAAGGGGGTCATTGAAGGGTTTGATGAGCATGAAAACGATGTAAACCATTGAACATTTATGGGAGATTATGGAGTGGCAGCATTTACCACCACCACCATAAAAAAACACCAAATGATGGAATTTCTTGTAGAAGAATGGTGTCGCATCCCTCCAATAGAGTTCCAGACACTTGTAGAATCTCTGCCAAGGTGCATTAAAGCTGATCTGACTCGTGGTGCCCCAACACCCTATTAAAGACACTTTATGTTGGTGTTTCCTTTATTTATGCTCCAAAAAAAAATTCAACAATTTTCTTTTATCCTAATAAAATTGCTCAGAGAAAGACATTTTGTTTAACAAGTAAAAATAAATAAATCATAATAATTATTGGATCCATGTTTTCAATACTCCAGTACCCTCCCTTTGTGAGGATAAAGACACTGAGCCTTTTTCTATTATGTTTTATGAGATTGGAGAACATATCGGGAGGGATCTTAGACCATTCCTCCGTACAGAATATTTCCAGATCCTTGATATCCTTCGTCTGTGCTTATGGACCACAGGTTTTCAACGGGGTTCAAGTCCAAAGACTGAGATGGCCATTGCAAAATGTTGATTTTGTGGTCAATTAACCATTTCTTAGTGGATTTTGATGTCTGCTATGGGTTATTGTCTTGCTGAAAGAACCACTTGCGGATCTTCCGAGTTTCACAGGCAGCAACCCCATAGAGATGATATGATGACTTAAAACAAATGTAATTATACACTACAACTTAAATATTTTATTAAAGTAAAGTAATATGAAGAAATTATGATTAATAATTGATAATTGATGAGAAGTAATGGGAAGTCACTACCATCATGGGACTTTTCTTAATTGTTTTATTCTGCATTGTTACAGCATTCAACCCACATAATGCATAGTGCATTTAATGTAAAAATAATAATAATTCAAACCGAAAAAAAAAATTGATTTAAAAAAATAATCGAACTGAAACCAAACCAACATCAAAAAGCACTAATCGCTCAGCACTACTACTTACCCTATAATAATGCAGTAAATAACAAATTTAGAACACAACTGCACACGTCATTACACATCATGAAATATATATTTGGCCATGCACACCAATGATAGGTTTGGCCTTGAAAAGAACAATGCATATGCAGAAAACACACTATATATATACAAACGTATGTGGACACGCCTTCAAATTAGTGGATTCGGCTATTTAGGCCCACCTGCCCCAACGCATAGTGCCAACTGTAAAGTTTGGTGAAGGAGGAATAATGGTCTCTGGCTGTTTTTCATGGTTCGGGTTAGGCCCCTTAGTTCCAGTGAAGGGAAATCTTAACGCTACAGCATACAATGGCATTCTAGATGATTCTGTGCTTCAAACTTTGTGGCAACATTTTGGGGATGGCTCTTCCTTGTTCCAGCATGACAATGCTGAATGTCTATACAGAAATGGTTTGTCGAGATTGGTGTGGAAGAACTTGACTGGCCTGCACAGAGCCCTGACCTCAACCCCCTCGAACACCTTTGGGATGAATTGGAACGCCAGATGCGAGCCAGGCCTCATCGCCCAACATCAGTGTCCGACCTCAATGCTCTTGTGGCTGAATGGAAGCAATGTTCCAACTTCTAGAGGAAAGCCTTCACAGAAGAGTGGACGCTGTTATAGCAGCTGGGGGACCAACTCCATATTAATGCCGATCATTTTGGAATGGGATGTTCAACAAGCAGGTGTCCACATACTTTTGGTCATGTTGTGTTCCTCATCCCTACTGTAAAATGTGGTGGTGGATCTTTGATGTTATGGGGATATTATGCTTCCACTGGTCCTTGGGCCCTGGTTAAGGTCAACGCCATCATGAACTTTACCCAGTACCAGGCCATTTTATCCAAAAACCTTGTTGCTGCTATCAGAAGGCTGAAACTTGGCCACAAGTGGATCTTCCAGCAAGACAATAACCCCAAGTACTAATCAAAATCCACAAAGAAGGCCTCCCGAGTGGTACAGCGGTCTAAGGCACAGCATCGCAGAGTTTTGCGGCGTCACTACAGCCTGGGGTTTGATCCTGTGTCAATACTGGCCATGACCGGGTGTCCCATGGGGCGGCGCACAATTGGCCCAGCGTCGTCCGGGTTAGGGGAGGGTTTGGCCAGGGGGGCTCTACTTGGTTCATCACAGCAACTTCGGTTGTCATTTGATCAGTGTTTCCTCCGACACATTGTTGCAGCTGGCTTCCGGGTTAAGCGATCGGGTGTTAAGAAGCGTGGTTTGGTGGTTCATGTTTCGGAGAACGAATGACTTGACCTTCGCCTGCTGCAGCAATGAGACAAGATCGTCATCACAAAATTGGGGGTAAACATTTTTTTTTATTATACAGTGCCTTGCGAAAGTATTCGGCCCCCTTGAACTTTGCAACCTTTTGCCACATTGCATGCAGGCTTCAAACATAAAGATATAAAACTGTATTTTTTTGTGAAGAATCAACAACAAGCGGGACACAATCATGAAGTGGAACGACATTTATTGGATATTTCAAACTTTTTTAACATATCAAAAACTGAAAAATTGGGCGTGCAAAATTATTCAGCCCCCTTAAGTTAATACTTTGTAGCGCCACCTGTTGCTGCGATTACAGCTGTAAGTCGCTTGGGGTATGTCTCTATCAGTTTTGCACATCGAGAGACTTACATTTTTTCCCATTCCTCCTTGCAAAACAGCTCGAGCTCAGTGAGGTTGGATGGAGAGCATTTGTGAACAGCAGTTTTCAGTTCTTTCCACAGATTCTCGATTGGATTCAGGTCTGGACTTTGACTCGGCCATTCTAACACCTGGATATGTTTATTTTTGAACCATTCCATTGTAGATTTTGTAGACTCCATCAGGTTTTCTTCTTTCTCCTGTATTTGGCTCCATCCATCTTCCCATCAATTTTAACCATCTTCCCTGTCCCTGCTGAAGAAAAGCAGGCCCAAACCATGATGCTGCCACCACCATGTTTGACAGTGGGGATGGTGTGTTCAGGGTGATGAGCTGTGTTGCTTTTACGCCAAACATAACGTTTTGCATTGTTGCCAAAAAGTTCAATTTTGGTTTCATCTGACCAGAGCACCTTCTTCCACATGTTTGGTGTGTCTCTTAGGTGGCTTGTGGCAAACTTTAAACGACACTTTTTATGGATATCTTTAAGAAATGGCTTTCTTCTTGCCACTCTTCCATAAAGGCCAGATTTGTGCAATATACGACTGATTGTTGTCCTATGGACAGAGTCTCCCACCTCAGCTGTAGATCTCTGCAGTTCATCCAGAGTGATCATGGGCCTCTTGGCTGCATCTCTGATCAGTCTTCTCCTTGTATGAGCTGAAAGTTTAGAGGGACGGCCAGGTCTTGGTAGATTTGCAGTGGTCTGATACTCCTTCCATTTCAATATTATCGCTTGCACAGTGCTCCTTGGGATGTTTAAAGCTTGGTGTTACGGATACAGTTATCCTGTGTGTGTGTGTATCCTGTGTGTGTTTCTTTTCACTCCTTCTCCCCTCACAGGTGAAAACCATCACTCCCCAATCAGTCAACAATCAATCATCAATCAGAAGACACACCTCCTCCTATTTCCTACCCTATCACAGTTCCTTCCCCATGGTTTAAAAACCCCATCATTTGTTTGTTCTAAAGCAATCTCTAGCTCAATCTCTCTGTAAATGCCATGTCTGTAGGACTCTGTGTTTCACTCTCGCTTTGTGTCTTAACCTCTCTTTTGTTTGATCACCTCCATAGCACTTTGTCATCACCTGTGAGTATTGTTTTTGGTTATGGTGTTTGTTTGTTTGTGGGAAAAGGGGGAATCCAAGACAAGTCGCCCATGGGCATACACTACCCGTAGGTGAACTTTGTTAAATACACTAGTTAGAACTGGGCGGACCACCCACTGTATTTTTGGTTAGTTAGTTAGCTGTTGTTAAAGTAGGCTAGTCTAGCTTAGGGGTGTTTTTGAATACTTATTGTTTCTTTCCTTGGGTCCAGCTCAGCCCCTTTTCCTGCTCCCCCCATTACCGTGTGTTTATAAATAAACCTAGAGTTTGACGGTAGATTTCTGTTGTCGTGGTTATTTCGTGCACACTTTTACTTTGTCACAATAATAATTTGCATGAGTTATGTTACGGGTCTCATTACCATCCCCCCTAGACTGTCGGGCCAAAAGGGATTCGTAACACTTGGGAAATCTTTTTGTATCCAAATACGGCTTTAAACTTCTTCACAACAGTATCTCGGACCTGCCTGGTGTGTTCCTTGTTCTTCATGATGCTCTCTGCGCTTTTAACGGACCTCTGAGACTATCACAGTGCAGGTGCATTTATACGGAGACTTGATTACGCACAGGTGGATTGTATTTATCATCATTAGTCATTTAGGTCAACATTGGATCATTCAGAGATCCTCACTGAACTTCTGGAGAGAGTTTGCTGCACTGAAAGTAAAGGGGCTGAATCATTTTGCACGCCCAATTTTTCAGTTTTTGATTTGTTAAAAAAGTTTGAAATTTCCAATAAATGTCGTTCCACTTCATGATTGTGTCCCACTTGTTGTTGATTCTTCACAAAAAAATACAGTTTTATATCTTTATGTTTGAGGCCTGAAATCTGGCAAAAGGTCGCAAAGTTCAAGGGGGCCGAATACTTTCGCAAGGCACTGTATATATTTTTTTAAATACACAAAGAAGTGACCACAAGATCAACATTTTGAAATGGCCATCTCAGTTTCCGGACTTGAACCCCCTTTGAAAACTTGTGGTTTGAATTGAAGAGGGAAGTTCATAAGTACAGACAAAGGATATCAAGGATCTGGAAAGATTCTGTATGGAGGAATGGTCTAAAGATCCCTCCCAATGTGTTCTCCAATCTCATAAAACATTTCTGGAAAAGGCTCAGTGTCGTAGCAAGGGCAGGGTGCGAGAGAATTGAAAACAGAGGGGTCAAAATTATTGACACCCATCTCGTTTAGTTTTTGTTTTATTACTCGTGAAACCAAATCTCTTTCTCTGAGCAATTATATTAGTATAAAAGGATGTAATTTTCCATTTTTTTCTGAGCATACAATATAACTTAGTATTTGTATAATTTATTCTATTCAGTCTTTGTTCATCTTTATCAAATGATCCAACACCAGATCCCACTGTATATGTACAATTCCATTATATTAGTGTTTGTGGATGACTTTACTTCTACCAGATACCTTTTTATTTATGCTGAAGACCACTGCGCTACATTTTTGCCCATTTTAAAAACCATTCAAAAAGCCTACAAAAGTTAACTATACAAGGCTACTTCCTGGAAAATGCTACATCACTTCTATAGCGTATAGACAGGAAAGTAATAGCGCTGTAATCTTTTCCTTACCTTGATGACAAGGTAGCGAGGCGGGTCTCTTGCCATGCGAATAAAGTCATTGGCCAGTTCTTTGAAGGTTGGTCGAATATTCTCGTCAATCATCCAGCCTGGTAATAGAAAACAATAGGATTTCTAATGTCCAAGGTTGCTGGGGTGCAGCCGCTGGCACCATGCATATACTGTAAGAGTATGAGATCAATTTGCGTGTGTCAAAGAGCACCGAGTGAGAGGTATGTTTTGTGTTAGTCACCCAATTGAAAAGAAGGTTGAACACATGTCATTTTAATAACAGCATTTCAACTATTAATGTTCTGACGGGGATCGTTTGTGGTCAAAACCTTGCCAATAAAAATAGGAGAATTTCAAAAGTGTGCTGGTAATTTTCCTCGTATCCCACGGCAGTTGTGTCGGTCGTTGGATGTGCATAGTGTGTACATTACTTTGTACGCTTACTCACACTTAACCATGACCATGTACACGTCTATGGTGCAGATGTGGGGCTGGGACAGACGCTCTCCCTTCTCCAGTAGACTGGGCACGTCCTGTGGCTGCATGGAGGCGTAGGGCTCTGCCCCAAATGACATCATCTCCCAGACTGTCACTCCTGGAGTCGGGAGAGGTGATGCATAATGACGACAGACGGACAGACAGACATACTGTACATGCACAAACATGTGATAAAATGCCGACCATGCTGTCTTACCGTAACTCCAGACGTCGCTCTGATGACTGTATGTCCGGAACAGGATACTCTCCAGGGCCATCCATTTGATGTTTATGGGAGTCTGGAAGTAACATAAACCACGTTTCCATACCATATAAAAAGAAATCACGACAGCTGTGATGGAAACAGGATGTTTCAGTACAATTTTATAAAGACAGAGAGATTATTTGTTGGTTCTACATGGTGGGATCTTTCTGTGTTGGTAAAATGTATGATATACGAGAAATGGTGGAGGAAATGCCTTTATGTGCAAATATTGATATAATAACCATCATATCGAAGTAAACTTAGAGTCATGCGATGATATGGTGTGTGGTCCTCCCACTACGACTCGGGAATCCATGCAGTTTATTAGGCTACAGATGAAATAAGTTATGATGAACTTCCCAGGGTGGTGAAAGTGCACGGTGATCCTCATGCCCCTTTCCAATAAATATCCAGGGTTTTATTCTGGTGACATGATGATCGATGCTTGGTTGGCGTTTGACAAATACAAATGTTCTCGCTCTTATTCGTAATAATCTCATTAGGTAGACCACCCTACCTGCACTGTATCTGCAAGCTGTTGGCTAGAACCCACGTACCAAGACCAGAATAGGCACATTTTCTATTCAAAGCAACAGTTTGTGACAAAAGTACCAGGTAGAGTTGAAAATCCGATAGTAAACACATTGTACTGCAGATTTCTACTTGGTATATGAAAACCTAAGCGAAAAAGTACATTAAGTGTGTATTACATCATCACGCACTGATTTCTCCCCCCCCCCCCCCCTGTGGAAACAGACCATTAGTGGGAAATGTGCATATTTCCTTTATAGAATGTTTGCATGAACATCCAATTGGATGGAAACCTAGCCATAGAAACAGAAAGGGAAGTACAACGACACATGACGCCGATGAGAAGCAGGTACGGGCATCAAACATTTAATCAGGAATAGGCCATAAACAAGACAGGAACAGCGTCAGCACACGGGTATACAAGGACATAAGACAATCAATGCAGAAGCAGGGAACAGAGACAGATATAGGGAAGGTAATGACAGAGGTTATTTAGTCCAGGTGAATCCAACAATTGCTGATGGGGGGCAGGTGTGCGTAATGATTGCGGCAGGAGTGCGCAATGCTGGGGAGCCTGGCGGGGAAGAGCGGGAGCAGGTGTGCGTAATGATTGCGGCAGGAGTGCGCAATGCTGGGGAGCCTGGCGGGGAAGAGCGGGAGCAGGTGTGACAGGAAGCTCATTCTGTCTGTTCTATTGGACAACCACTTGTGAAACATTATATATTGATAGATGCATTATGGAGAATGGAGCAGTGAGTCCTGAATCCTGATTACCTTGTTGCTGTCACTGTAGACATATTTCTTGTCATCGGGATAAAGCAAGTCAGCCACGCCATAGTCAGAAATCTGGACGAAATAATCACTTTTCAGCATCACGTTTCTCGCAGCCAGATTCCTGTGCACCATACAGTGCTCCTCTAGGTAGTACATGCCCTGAAGAGAAGACACACACAGGTTTCATCATAGAGACCTGATAATAACAGTCAAAAAGAAAGACCAGAGACTCAATAATAGAAACATAACGTATTTTTTCTCTGCTGTACCATAGTAAGAAAAAACGCTTTGGTTCCAGGTAGAACGTTTTAACCAAAGGGTTTTTTATAGGGGTTCATTAAAAGGGTTCTTTGAGGTGAACAGGACCTGGAACCAAAAAGGGTTCCACTGTTTATTGATCGTGACCCTGTGACCTTACCTTAGCTATCTGCACACACCAGTTGAGCAGTCTCTGCGGGTCCAGGCTGTCTTTGTGTTGCCTGATGTGCTCCAGTAAGGACCCCTGGCTGCTGAGCTGGGTGACCAGTTGGAGACTGGCACCTGGGCAGACACCTAAGAGCCTGACGATGTAGGGGTGGTCCAGACTGCCCATGGACAACATGTGCTGCACGGAAGCACACACAAGAGTGAGAGAGGGAATCAGACAGTGCCACAAGACTGTGTAAGCTCACTGAGCTAAAGCCCAGGCATTTGCTACGGGGAGCTAACGCGAGTATTTAGATCTCAGGCAAGGTTACTTTTCAATAAAAACCCACCTCCGTTACACAAACATATCTGGCAACAATAAGATTTGATTTGATTTGACAAGGGATTCTAGTGTATCCCGTCTAGAGGTGAGTAGAGTTACTCTGTGTCGGTGTGTTAAGAGCGTGTGGTTCTTACATCGGTGATCTCAGTGAAAGTCTGTCTGCCTGTGCGGTCTTGGATGGTCTTAATGGCTACAGGAATCTTCACGGAGTCTCCCTCAGGGATCCACAGGCCTTTGTGTACGGTGCCAAACACTCCAGAGCCCAGGACTTTGACCTTTTTCAGCTCTGGGGCCCTCAGGATCCGGGCATGAACCTTGGCTCCCTTCTCTCCTGGCCCCAGCGGCTCAAAACTCTGGCCACACACACACACACATGCACAGAGACACAAGTACATTAGCACACAAACACACTAGTTCACATTACACGAATGCACAAGTGCATTGGATACAATGGGCCTAAATTAGACTTCCTGATACTGTACATCCAATATTTCCCTCAGCTCTGCAGAAATTACTGTCATTTAAGTTGCTGTAGTTCCCTAAGAAGTTCACCTCTCCACTTTCCAGGTACCTCCTCATGGCTCTCTTCCTGTGGATGGCCAGGCCACGGTGGTACAGCATGCCCAACACAAACAATGCCAGGCAGACTATGAGGGCAGCCGGCACTCCCAACGCTATACCTGTGATCTGAGGGCTACAGGAGAAAAATGGGCATTTATTTCTTTATCGTAATTTATTTGCATTGGCTCTATGTACACTCACTAGACTCTACTCACACATACTACACTGACACACAAACACACACGCACACACACACACACACACATTATTATATATATCCTGATTGCCTAGTCAGTTTTACCCCTACCCAGATGTACATACAGTATTGCCTCAATTGCCTTAACCCTCTCATACCCCTGCACATTGACTCCGTACTGGTACTCCTTGTATATAGCCTAATTATTGGTTTTATTGTGTTATTTAGCAAATATTTGTCTTACTTTTTAACTCTGCATTGTTGGTTAAGGGCTTGTAAGTAAGCATTTCACTGTAAAGTCTACACCTGTTGTATTCGGCGCATGTGACCAATACAATTCGATTTGATTTGTTTGAGTGGGGGTGTGTGTTTTCACATAACCTCCAGCAGGGGGAGACACTCACCTAGTGGAGTGTCTAGTGTTGTCTATGCAGTCACTCAATCCTGGACCCGAACACCTGCAACAAGAGGCACAGCTTTACTCTGCAGCACACACATGCAGGCACACACACACACACATGCACACACACACCCACACACACACTCACATACACACACGCACCCCTGTGTGCAGTTGACATGGCAGGGCTCACAGTAGCTGTCCTTGTTGGGGTATTTGAAGATGAACTGCCCGTTCTCTCCGTTTACCCCACTGGGGCAGAAGGGCACACAGTGAGGACCATCTCTCAGACTGACACACATCACACACTCATCAGCTCCCTGAGAAAGGGGGAGAGAGAAAAAAACAAGAGAGACGGAGAAAGGAGGATAGGGAGGGAGGGAGGGAGGGAGGGAGGGAGGGGGAGGGAGGGAGAGGGAGGGAGGGAAATCCGTTATCAATGTGCATTAGAGAGGGCATGCAAGCTACTATATTGATGAACAGTGAAACATTTTCGGCACTCTTTCT